>NW_027611922.1:0-132500 GCF_964261635.1 Lissotriton helveticus
CCCGACCGGGCAGGAAACTCTAACGCATGAGTTAATAAACATGCAATATTTAATGGGTAATGGCAGTCATATCACGAGATGGTTATATAGGTGGGTACGAGGGGTAGTGGAGACTCCCCTACAATCCACTAGAGATAAATGGGACATTGATGTGGGCCATGTCCTCACTGACAAAGATTGGGAAGCAATACTAGAATATCCAAGAAAGACCTCCAGGAATCCAAAATGTAAGTTCATTCAGCCAATGATTGTACATAGAGCCTATCTAACGCCGCATAGACTGCATGCGCTGTACCCTGAAGTGTCGGATAGCTGCCCAAGGTGCCCTGCACCACAAGCGAAATTGTTTCATATGTTATGTAGCTGCCCTAAAATAATACACTACTGGTCAGAAGTGCATAAAATACTGCATGAAATTGCCCCAATATGAAATGACGACTCTCCAGAAGATTGTATTCTAGGATTGGGACCTAAAGGTAAAAAGTCTGGCCCTTCGCGCCAATTTTTGAATCTTGCCCTTATATTGGCCAAACAAAATCTCACAATGAGGTGGAAAGCTGCGAAAACGCCTAGTGTAGTTGACTGGCACACATAAATGGTTCGATGGGGTAGGGCAGAGGGCGCTGAAATCAAGCGAGAAGAACAAAGAGGGCTGCGTAAAAAGTTGATATCACTGGACTGGAATGCAATGATGGAAGAATTTGCAGCCATGGACATCCACATGGGATGATAATATTGACTTTATTTAACGTCTTTGGGCAATGCTTTATGGATATGGCAGGGGACATTATACGTGCATTCAGCATCCCAACATTTGCTGTCATGTTAGGTGAATCATGATCGCAAATGGGGGCCCTACTGTCTTTAGGATCGCGCTCATGAAATGACAAGGGGCCCGATTCACAGAACTAACTTAAGACAAAATCCTAAACTTACTACCATTTTCGTATTCACAGAAGGCAATTACTCATTTTGGTATTCACAGAAGACACTTACTCATTTCGGTATTCACAGAATTTAGGAGTCCTAACTTTAGGACTCCTAAATGCCTTCTGTGAATACCGAAAGTCCTAAAGTTAGGATTTTTCTCAGTTTAGGAGCAGTAAAGTTAGGACTCCTAACTTTAGAACTCCTAAATGCCTTCTGTAAATACCGAAAGTCTCACAATTAGGATTTTTCTCAGTTTAGTAGTAGTAAAGTTGAGAAAAATCCTAATTTTAAGACTTTCGGTATTCACAGAAGGAATTTAGGAGTACGAAAGTTAGGAGTCCTAACTTTACTACTACTAAATTGAGAAAAATCCTAATTTTAAGACTTTCAGTATTCACAGAAGGCGTTTAGGAGTCCTAAAGTTAAGAGTCCTAACTTTACTACTACTAAGTTGAGAAAAATCCTAACTTTAAGGCTTTCGGTATTCACAGAAGGCATTTAGGAGTCCTAAAGTTAGGACTCCTAACTTCTGTGAATACAGAAATGAGTAAGTGCCTTCTGTGAATACCAAAATTGTAGTAAGTTTAAGATTTTGTCTTAAGTTAGCTCTGTGAATCGGGCCCATAGTATTGGTCATACAGCTGAGTTGATGGGTGGGGTGGGAGGGGAATTCTTTGTTAATTGTTCACGTTTCAGTATAATGGATGGAATAGCATTGCTGGGAATAGACGATTAATCAATAATATGTAAGACGATGATAGGAACCACAATAGGTCATTCATGAGCACACATTGGAGGTCCGAAGTGTTTCATATAAGACATGTTGTTTCGCAGGATTACAATGTGCTCTGTAATAGCATTACTGGTCTATAAGTACTACGATGTATGTCCTTACCACTAATACATTGTTGTACCATGATATTTTTTATGTTTAAAATTCAATAAAAATCTGTTTAAGAAAAATACATTTTACATTTCAGCAACATGACCAAAATGATCTTAAACTATGAAACGTTTGAAACCATTACAGATACATTAGTGAGAAGACAAAGCAAAGGTCATTGGCCTTAACCATGAGGTGCAGGGTCAAGACTGATTTGCATATGGCTGGGTCCAAACTGAAATGGCATGGTGAGCAAAGAAACGATGGAATTAGGCCCAGATCTCTGTACTGGGGTGAATGTATGACATTGTTCAGCATTCCATCCATCAATTGTTCTTTTGGTACGAAGCGAGAGAAAACCGAATTGAGGGTGAGCGCATCAGACACCCAGGGGCATATTACCAAGCCTGGCGATATTAGATTATCGCTGCTTTAGCGGCCGTTTTCGGACGCTAAGCGGTGATAATTATATCGCCCTATTAGCAAGCTGTCGCTAACTGATGTTAGCGACAGCTTTGAGGCGATAGCGATATGTATCGCTAATGAAATGCAAAGGGGGCGTACCCAACCTGATAGCAACTGAAAGCAGTCGTTAACATCGCTATCGCCTATTAGCAAGGCAGGCGTTGCGATGAAAATATTCGCGCTAAGCGCGAATATCTCCAAAAGCTAACGCCTGCTCAGACCACTTCTTAGCCTGTATATCCAATGGAAGTTGGATATTCAGGTTAAGAACCTATTGGCGTAAATGCTTGAATATCGCTGGATTCCCAGCGATATTCACGCATTTCGCCGCTATCGCCGGATATTTTATCGCTTTAGAGCTAAACGTTGCTAATAGCACGTTATGTCTGCGATAATATCCGGCGATGCGCGGCGATAAAAAAAAACTCGCTAAGCCCATTTAGCGATAAATATCGCTAGTTGTTGGTAATATGCCCCAAGAGCTTGTGCCTAGAAGACAGACATCCATACTTCCAGAGGATAGTTAGACAGCAGAGGTTGGATACCGTTTGTAAATGTGGGTCTCTCAGATGCTGCAGGCATTATTGGTTCAGAGATCCACAGACACCAAGAGGCAGCTTGAGAGAAAGAAGGATGCTGTACTGATGTCATCTTCAAAGCCAGACTCTACTTTAGGACCAGAATCTTCCTACTTCTGAGTCCTCATTTGCCACCAATAAACCAGAGGAGGTTGGAGAGAGAAGGTGCTGTGTTGAGATGCAATGCTTTGGTTTGAAATCTATGGCTGCTATTGGTACCATCCTGACTCCTGCAGAGGTGGTCGCTCCCCACGCTCCCTGATATCGTAGCGCTGGACTGCTACATTGCCTGCTTTTAAATTGTGCCAGATTGGTATCGTAGCGCAGCGCTGGACTGCTACATTGCCTGCATTTTCAATTGTGCCACACTGGTATCGTAGCGCTATATCGCATTGCCTGAGTGTTTGCATCGCGTTGTTTCGCTTTTGTTTCTGCTGCCATTTTGTTGTTTGTTTGCCTCCCAGCCCGTCCCTCCACCCCGCTCCTGCCTCCCAGCTGCTCCTCCCTCGCTCCACCCCCCTCCACTATCCACTTATGACAGATGCTTTTGCGCGCAGCGTTCACGCGCAGCGCACGCCAAAGGTAAGCCCGTCTACGCCCGTCCGCGCCTGGACCGCGCCCAGTGCCAGACCCCCTGGCCCCCGCAAAATACACTCCACCCACGTAACGTACGACGCCGCTACCCTCTCAGCACTTAACCCCGGCCGACTCCCAAACTGCTACCAAGCCGCCCCAGGACACACCCATGGACCCTTCACCTGCCACTCCTGCAAGCTCGACTGCATCAGGACCCACACCAATTCCACAAACTCCAAGCAGAGCTCTGACACTAACCACCTGAAGTGCATCCTGCTCAACACCCGCTCGGTCCACAGACACGCCATTGAACTTTGGAACCTACTCGACACCACATCGCCGGACGTCGCCTTTCTTACAGAAACCTGGATGAACGCCTCATCTGCGCCCGACATCGCCATAGCCATCCCGGACGGCTACAAGATCATCCGAAAGGACTGCATCAACCAAACAGGAGGAGGAATCGCCATCATTCATAAGAACACCATCCGCATCACGACCAGTTCCGATGACAACCTCAGAACCGCCGAACACCTTCACTTCCAGATTCACATCGACCCTAAGACCACACTCAGAGGCACCCTCATCTATAGACCACCTGGACCCCGCACACAATTCAGCGAAGACATCACTGACTTCATCAGCCCTCACGCCCTCCCCTCCGAGGACTACATTCTACTGGGAGACCTCAACTTCCACCTGGAAAAGAACAACAACAGCAACACCACCACCCTTTTGGACAACCTCGCCAATCTCGGACTCAAACAACTTGTTAACACCACCACCCACTTTGCAGGGCACACGCTCGACCCAATCTTCACTTCCAGCAAGCACATCTCCTTTAATCACACCACAGCTCTCCATTGGACGGACCACAGCTAAGTTCACTTCAACTACAAAAAGACTACGACCCACAACCACCCACAACCAATTCCTCGGAGAAACTGGAATAAAATTACCACCGACCAGCTCTTCACATCGCTTCACCAAAACCCTCCTGCAAAATCATCGGACCCAAACCAAGCAGCCACCAACCTCACACAATGGATCACCCACAGTGCTGACGAATTAGCACCCTTGAAAAACCATCAAATCAAGCAAGGCAGCAAAAAAGCCCCCATGTTTAATGATGACCTTAAGAAATCCAAGAAGGTCTGTCGCACCCTCGAGAAAGCCTGGCGAAAAAACCCAACCACTGACAACCTGGCCACCTTCAAGACGCCACCCGCAAACACCACCAACTGATCCGATCCACCAAGAAATCATCATTCAAGGATCGACTCGACAACAGCGCCCACAACAGCAAAGAACTATTCAACATCGTCAAAGAGTTTACCAATCCCACCGCGGGCACCAACGACATCACTCCCTCCCAAGACCTCTGCGACTCCCTAGCCTCTTTCTTCCACAACAAAATCGCTGATATACATAACAGCTTTGGAGACCAGCCCACCCCACCCACCTCCGAACTAAAACCCCCCTCCAACAATATTTGCGCCTGGAACCCAATCACCACTGAAGACACCATCCGCCTGATGAACACCATTCACTCAGGATCGCCAACTGACCCATGTCCCCACCACATTTTCAACAAAGCAGACTCCATTATCGCACCCCATCTCCGAGACGTCATCAACTGCTCCCTCAACTCCGCCACCTTCCCGGATAGCTGGAAACATGCCGAACTCAGCGCCCTCTTGAAGAAACCCACAGCAGACCCCACTGAACTTAAGAACTACCGCCCCATTTTGCTCCTCCCATTCCCTGCCAAAGTCATTGAGAAAGCCGTCAACAGTCAACTCGCCTACTTCTTCGAATCCAACAAATCCCTCGACCCTTCACAGTCCGGCTTCCGAGCCAAACACAGCACCGAGACCACCCTCATCGCAGCAACAGACGACATTCGAACTCTACTGGACAACAGAGAAACTGCTGCCCTCACCCTACTCGACCTCTTCGCAGCCTTCGACACAGTCTGCCATAGCACCCTCATACAATGCCTCAGCAACGTCGGAATACAAGGAAAAGCATTGGACTGGATAATCTCGTTCCTCGCCGGAAGAACCCAGAGAGTCCGCCTCCCCCCTTTTAGATCAGAGGCCACCGAAGTCATCTGTGGCGTACCCCAAGGATCTTCACTCAGTCCTACCCTCTTTAACGTATACATGAGTCCCCTCGCATCCATTGCACGCCAACACAACCTCAACATTATCTCCTACGCAGACGACACTCAGCTGATCCTATCCCTCACCAAAGACCCAAACACCGCCAAAACCAACCTACACGAAGGGATGAAAGAAGTAGCCGAGTGGATGAAGAACAGCCGTTTAAAACTAAACTCGGACAAAACGGAAGTCCTCATCTTAGGATCTTCCCCCTCCACCTGGGACGACTCATGGTGGCGGCCGGCCCTGGGAACCGCACCCATACCAACGGACCACGCACGTAACCTGGGCTTCATCCTGGACTCCTCCCTCTCGATGACCAGACAAGTCAACGCCGTCTCATCATCATACTTCAACATCCTACGTATGCTCAAAAAAATCTTCCGTTGGATCCCCACCGAAACAAGAAAGACGGTCACCCATGCACTGGTTACAAGCCGACTGGACTACGGAAACACCCGCTACGCCGGAACCAAAGCCAAACTACAGAAAAAACTCCAACGCATCCAAAACGCCTCAGCCAGACTCATCCTAGACATCCCCTGCCAAGCTCACATTTCCGGTCACCTGAAAGACCTCCACTGGCTCCCCGTCAACAAGAGAATAACGTTCCGCCTCCGCACCCACGCACACAAAGCCCTCTACGACCTAGGACCCGAATACCTCAACACGCACCTGTCCTTCTACACCCCCACCCGCCAACTTTGATCTGCCAATCAAGCCCTCGCCGCAATTCCACGCATCCAAAGATCCACCATGGGAGGAAGATCCTTCTCCTACTTAGCGGCCAAGACCTGGAATTCCCTCCCCACCCACCTCCGCCTCACACAGAACCACCTCTCCTTCAGAAAACAACTAAAAACTTGGATATTTGATAAGTAAAGCTCCCCCCTCCCTCAAGCGCCTTGAGACCCTCTGGGTGAGTAGTGCGCTATACAAATTTAGACTTGAATTGACTTGACTTGACTGGAAACTGCTGAGGATTCGGTGGGCGTGCGCAAACCTCCTAGTAAACGAAAGACGCTCAGCTGTGGAACGGAGAATAGCTTTGAGTTCAAAGCCAAATGTGGTAGACTGCTAGAGCGGCGTTTACAAAGGCGAAGCAGTCCAGAATCAGAGCATGAGCTGCAGATGATTGGAGGTCAGGGATGGTTTCATATTTTGGAAAGCCATTAGGTGAAAATTAGACACTTGGGCTTCATTTATATAAGGGAATCAGAAAGAGGGATGGGTCTAATGTAAGCCAGAGTGATGTTAGAATAGTTTGAAGAGATGGTGGGTCGTTGACAATTTTCAAGCATCTCTGGATCAAAACTGTTTTTTAAGTTTAATATATAAATTAAGAAGTAAGTCATGTTGGGGTTGAGTTTAAGGAACGTTTTGCCCATCCAGGAATGCATCTTTATGAGGATAGAGCAAAGAGTGATCTCATCATGTAATGAAGAGTTTTTAAGAATCATGTTTATTATGGATTTGTGACATCAACTAACTCAAACTCTGCAGTCAGTGGCTGAAAATGCAAGTTGAAAAGCCTTGAGATGAAAGTGGAACCTTGCGGAATCCCCACCCGTTATTTCTGCATCAAGATCTGAGATATTTCTGCAACACGTAAATATTTGGGTTAAACTTATAGAGGAAAAAGAAGGGAATCTGTCTAAAAATGAACATTGGATCCCGTGCAGTGTTGAGGTACAGACAGGGTCCGCGGCCATGAGATCCGGAAACACGAAGATGCAGGAGTTACCCACATCAAGTATCTGATGAACATCATCGAGTGCCTTTGATGTGCTCGTTTCAGCGCTGCAACCCTCATGCACCCCAAGAGGCCCTCAGAATTGGTGTATGAGGTTTAAGATAAAGAGACGCATCTACCTATGGTTTTGCATAACCACCGGAGACTGGATACTGGTTGGTAGTTGGACAGCACATCCGGGTCAGGTTTTGCTTTCTTTATAGGGTGGTAGAATTTGTTCATATTTCAACATTACTTTTACTAATAAACCGCCAGCAGTCGCTGAGATCCTGGCAAACTATCCGTCAATCTCCAACTATTCCACCAGCCGCGGCCCGCGGAGGTAAGAGTGATGGGGCCGGGTCGGGGGGGGGGGGTTTCAACAGACGATGACGAGAGAAAAATTAATTATTTATTCAATTTTACCTTATCATCATCCGTAAACCCCTCCACCTTTTCCCCCCCACCCCGACCCGGCTCCACTGCTCTTACTTACACGGGCCGCGGCTGTTTTCCAACCACAGAAAAATCATGGAAATTGATGTTTTGAGACAACCTGATCTTTTCGATTATCTTCGTTCACGATTCTGGCTCTCAAGGGGCACAGAGTCCTCTTTTCTAGCATGAGACAAGTGTTCTTCCTCTACTTGGCCCAGTACAAAAAGTGGCTTTAATGCTTCTCAACCAATCTCCCACCTATTTCATGGTGGACCACAGAACGCTTATGAAGATTAGGCAGATTAAAATGTTTCTTGCTTTATTGTTCTGCTTTTTTGTTACTGGACTTAGTGTTGTGTTGTGTTTACCTTTCCCTGCGCCAGGACGCTCCTTCGCTGGAGCAGCTGTGCGCATTAAAATGCAAATAACATAACATAACATAACAGGTGTGTTGAGTTTTCTCCTAGCTTTGATGAAATCCCTTCTTTCCAGTCATAGCAAAGAAGTCAGGATTCTTCTTACCCTCAATGCCCCAATCATGGCCGACAAGATAGCAATAGTCATTTATCTTCTTCCCAGTGGGAAAATCCTGGGTCCAAACAGCCTGCCAGCGACTTCTTCCACTGCCAGGCAGACATCCTTACCCCTCACTTGCTGAAGCCATACACAGAAGCGCTAGAATTGGGACACCTCCTCCTGACCCAGAGGAGTCCCTGATAGCGCCCATCCACACCTCTCCCTTCCACTGGTGCTCCCGGTGAAGGCACGGGTGATGATCCTCTGCAACTATTTTGGGCATTTTCCTTGTAGGCAAACTCTGCCTCCCACCATGTACCAACCAGGAAACAACATTCAGATACTGCACACTTAATCAACCAAAGCACATTCAAATGGATAAAACAAGGCAGCATTCACTGGAGTCCAGAGCTCTAATCTGCCGCATGTCCTTGACAAGGATCTTGCATCCATGTGAAAAACATTTTGCGATTGCAACCGCTGCGATTTGTCAGAAAATTATTTCCACCTCGCAAAGTGGGGTTTGCAGCCCAATATGAACGTAAAAGCGGTGTCTCCTCCTATATGAGAGTGGCATTGGTATGTACAAGTGTCTCACTACCGCCAACTGTGGTCTCAATCCATTCATCTGGTACTGAAACCTCAAAGGTGGTAACTAATTCACGAAGGGGTAGAAGTCCCCTTTGTGAATCCGGGCAGCCAACCTCAGGATTCACAAACAGGAAACACCTTTTTACAGGAACAATGGTTCCTTTAAGCAACATGGGCTGCTTTAAAAAAAAGTTTCCCTCTGGAGGATGCACGCCCAGGGATGGTTTTTCTGCTGTTCTTTGCAGTCCACTTTCTTAGTGTTTGTAACCGATCACATCAGGTCTCAGATAGTGACCTGACTACATAATATTCCTTAGACAGGTCACTCTGCGACCCCTGCAACTGGAGGCTTTACAATGTGCCCTATTAAAACATTATTTGCATCGCAAGTTTCATAAAATTTGGTGCACATATTGTGACCACTTTTTGTGGCCTATTTCTTAGTAAATTAGGACCTTAACCAATATCAAGATAGATATAATTAAGAAAGCACTTGAATCCTAACCCCCAGATGCATCAATAACCCATTTTGCTATTCCTTAATAGCGAAAAATAACGATTCGCTATTAAGGAATAGAAAAATGCAATGCATGAAGAAATCACAAAAAAAATAGCGATTTCTTAAAATTCCTCTATTGCGACTCGCAAATTGCGAATCACAATTAAGGAATACCTATCCATTCATTCCTATGGGCCCAGAGGCCCATAGGAATGAATGGGAAGACATTATCAATTTGCGATTCGCAAATTAGTTAATCGCAAATTGAGAATGCGATTTAAAGGGTGCAGGGGTGTCCAAAGGGCACGTGTGTGCGCAACATGGAACTTTGAAAAATGCACTTTGGTGCATTTTTCAAAGTTTTTGCAAATTACCATCAAGTTCAACTTCATGGTAATTTGCAAGCCCTATTAGCGAAATCGCTATTTTTTTTAACTTTAATGCATTGCATTTAAGGAATCTCAAATTGAGATTCCTTAAATGCAAGTAATCGCAATTTTGCGATTTTTGCATTTGGGATGATACATCCCAAATGCAAAAATACCGGTCGCAAAGGGGCAGATTCTGAGAATCTGCCCCTTTGCGAGTGGATTTTACCTTGATGCATCTATGCCTAAATGTTTTAAACTCACTCAATTTATGTTTGTGCAGGAAATTGGTCACCACCAGTGAAGAACGTTGTGTAAGGTGATCCAGTAAGGTGGGAAAGGCAGTCACTGATCAGACTCTAAGGTTCTTTGTGCATAGCTGAGGTAGACTAACCCTAAAAGACTTTCACCAGAGATAGGAAGCACTTTACAAATCTTCCAACTAAATAAATAAGCAAACAGTAGTTAGATTTCTTATGTACTGAGTTTCAAAAGGCTGAATTTCATCCATAGTTTGATGGTGGGCTGGCAGGATTCTAGCCATCATGGTGGTTTTGCTTCATGGTGATGTTAGGGTCTTTCGATACCGCCTCCGGGTCTCTGTGAGTCCTATTTTCATCGTGAACACTAATCTGGAACCTGTGCTGCCCTTCAGTGTTCATTCAAAGGCTTTCCAAACCCTCTTGAAATCAGATCCACTCCAGATTCCATTCCAGGGTTTACTTGTCAGCCACTAGTGCATAATGGTACTTGTATGCCTTACCCAAGTGTGAGAGCCGGAGAGGAGACTTTGGGGGAATCTTATCATACTTGGAACTCTGTCTTACCACTTCTAGCAGGCCTGTGTGTTCCCTGGCAAGAATCATGATGTATTATCCCCTCAGTGCACTCCTTCAAGAGCTGGAGGAGGGACATTAACTGCTCTCACCTGGTCTGTGCGGAAGCCTGGCACACCTGCTCTGAGTTCCAATCTCCAGGCCCGATTCACAGAACTAACTTAAGACAAAATCCTAAACTTACTACCATTTTGGTATTCACAGAAGACACTTACTCATTTTGGTATTCACAGAAGACACTTACTCATTTTGGTATTCACAGAAGGCACTTACTCATTTCGGTATTCACAGAAGTTAGGAGTCCTAACTTTACTACTCCTAAACTGAGAAATATCCTAACTTTAAGACTTTTGATATTCACAGAAGGCATTTAGGAGTCCTAAAGTTAGGACTCCTAACTTCTGTGAATACCGAAAGGAGTGAGTGCCTTCTGTGAATACTAACACGAGTAAGTGCCTCTGTGAATACCAAAATGAGTAAGTGCCTTCTGTAAATACCAAAATGGTAGAAAGTTTAGGAATTTGTCTTAAGTTAGTTATTATTATTATTATAATTACACTTGTTAAGCGCGCAGCTACCCGGAGGTTTCCCGGCGCTGTGAATTGGGCCCTCCCAGTCTGAATGTGAGCTGGAGGAGCGATTTAATGATTTGATTTGATTTGATTTGCCTGGTTTCTGCATTCAGTGTTGGTGCTTCGGCTGTCGTTAGTGGGAGCTCCTGCTTTCTTCTCCAGTTGTCTACACTGCTGAATCCTTGAAACCTGGAAGGATCCGGAGTACTGCAACTGCTTTTTGCAGTGTCCTGCTTTCTTGTGGCTACCCTGTAGAGCACTGTGCTGTATGTGTTTTCCTTACTTCACAGTTTCACCCTTTTGTCTGCCTATCCTTTCTAGCCTGATTTCTGTATTTTCCCTGTTGAGCTTCTGAGCACGTATTCACTGAGTTAGCAGCAGTTTCCTTTGCTTCCATCTTCTTACTTTCTGTCCTGACTCCCTTCTGAATTCCTGTGTTATTCCATGTATCAGCATGGCTTTACTTGTCTCAGTGCCTGTTGGGTACATCCTCGAGTTCCTTATCCTGGATCCATGTTAAAATGTTGCTATACGAAGAGTACATTACTTGTTCCAGTGCCTGTTGGGAACAGCCTGATCTTGATCCCTGTATTCCTCGGCTCGATTTCTGAAGCCCTCTTCATAAACTCCTTCTTTTTGGTTTCTCCCTGTCTACTTGCTGTGTTGTCAGTCCTGTATTCTGGTTATTCTTTCCTCTCTGGTTTTCTGTTCCATTGCAAATCCAGTCCACTGTCTGTTGCAGTCCAAATCCATGTGCAGTGTGACTTTTGGTTTGGTCTCCAATCGGGTAAGGGAAAGACTTCTGTTGCTGCACCCAGGTTCTTCTGGAGTCCTGCCTGTCTCACTGTTGTTGACAGTATGGGTCCACCTTGCACTGAGTGCAACAGTCTCTATACCCGCAGACCCATCTATGGCTTCTGTATGACCACTGTTAAGAGCAATCTCCTGGTGTAAGTCCATACGGTATATGTGACACCCCACTACTGCTAAGAAGTGAGAGGAAATTCTGGTCTACTGATGACCCTTTCACGTCTCCTAGTGATAGCATGCTCTCCTCTCATATGTCGGCTTCCTCAAAGGCCTTGTAGCAAACTTGTAGGAGGCCAGTTTTGGAGCGGATCCTGACTCTAGAGGGCTGAGTAGGGGAAGAATGTTGATGTGAGAGTTGAGACAGCACAGTTTTTTTCCACAATATCCATGTGGTAGTAGATTAATGATTGGTCCAAATTTGTGTTTGGATGATTGCAAGTGGCTTTCTAAAGCACAAACATGATGATGGCCTATTTAACAGTGACTTGAAGTTTTATTTTTTAATCACAATCTAATAGCTTGGTGAAATTAGTAATTAGCAGGATCAATTAATCAATCAATCAATCAATCAGGGAATCGTAAGCGCACTACTCACCCGTGAGGGACTCAAATCGCTAAGGGAAGGGGCTATGCCGCACCATTCAGCCGAAGAGCCAGGTCTTGAGTGTCTTCCTGAAGGTGTTCAGGGAGGGGGCGCGTCTGATGTCTGCCGGGAGCTCGTTCCACGTCTTGGCAGCGATGTGGGAGAACCATCTTCCGCTTAATCTGGCTCTGTGGATGCGCGGGGGTTCGGCCAGTGTGAGGTTGGATGATCGCTGGTCTCTTTTGGGTACGTAGACGTTTATTCTGTTATTGAGGTACCAAGAAGTCTGCACCTTTTTTTAAGAATCCAATATTTTCCGGATAACGATAAATAATCCTAAACTTGATATTAGAAGCTATAATGACTCTGGGAAAGGAACTGTTGTAAGTATCTGAGGATGTGTTTGGTGTTTGTTTTAAGCTCTTGTCAATTTGCTTGGTATCAATTTTCCTCTAAGTCATTGGAGATTATTATTTTCTTTTAAAAAGAAGAATGTTGATAGTTCATCTCTGAATGGCTGGATATTCATTTTCAGGTTGTTTTGAGGCTGTTGGGAGTTGGAGCATCAGAGATTATGTTGAAAACTGGGATGGCCTGATTTCTGAGGGTGGTGTATCTGCAGGTGAAGGGGTTTGTTTTCCGCAGTACAGGCAGCCTTGTGATATTCAGTGGAGATAGTGACATATTTTATTATTTTCCATTACAAATAAACATATACAGAATGTGCAGGCATGCGGAATAATGATGTATCAATAGAAGTCTCTTCAATACCAGCCCTACTGTGGACTGCACAACAAGATTAAAGGTGATT
This sequence comes from Lissotriton helveticus, assembly GCF_964261635.1. Taxonomy (NCBI): domain Eukaryota; kingdom Metazoa; phylum Chordata; class Amphibia; order Caudata; family Salamandridae; genus Lissotriton; species Lissotriton helveticus. The sequence continues at coordinate 13,354 of NW_027611922.1, forward strand.
TATGGCCCTCTACAACTAACTTTATCCCTTTGGTGATTCTTTTTTGACAGCTGTCAGAGAATATTTGTTTTTTTGTTAACGTGTGTTTTTCTGTATATAGTTAACATGTGTGCTTTGTGAGATGGCAGTATTAACACTGTGTAGTATGTATTCCTGAGAAGTGCTGTTGAGCAGTTCACAGTTTTGTAGAAACAGTAAAAGAAGTTTATTTAGGAGTCTTTTCAAGAATGTGGCTGTTGCAGTTAATGCTTGAAAGCCTGGAAGATGATTGTGAAAGAAATGACTCTGTGGTTGTTCCAAGAGTGGCTTTTGTAGTCCACAGTGTAAATATGTGTTGTAAGATCAAGTTGTTGTAGTCACAGGAATTTGTGTTCTTTGATGAACTAGGTTCCAACAGCGAATGACCCCAGAAGTTGAAGAGGGTGCTTCCACTTCTGCAAGGTGCTTCTGGTATTTTGATTGATGTTAATAAGGGAGAATTTCAATCATGTTAGTGAGTTTTGGTTTGAAGGTTTGGTCAAGTTGAGGATATAAACATGTGTGTCATATCACATCTTGGTCTAAATATCAGTCACAGAATTATCATCCCATTAGGTGTGGACTTTCTATTATGAATTCCAATGTTGCACTATTTTTTTTAAAGTTATTTAGGACAAGTTAGATATTTATGCCATACAATATTCTAACAACTGTATCCTGATACACACAAAGATGGCTGCCAGTTGACCTCCTCTTTGGTCTGCTATGTGTTCCATCAGGATGAAGTTATTCTTATCTATTAGGTCAGATAAGTCTCCCCCCAGAAAAGCGCTTTGTATATCTTGGAGTGGACCAAACTAATCATGGCGCTAAACTGTATTCCGAGGATTGTAAATTCAACCAAATCACTGGGAATTACGCTAGAATAAAACCTGAACATGCTTACACATATTAACATGATGGTAAAAAACGCCTGTTTCCATTTAAGCTACCTCAGAAAACTGAAACCTTTCATAAATAACTCAGACCTTAAAACAGCAGTCCAGGCACTAGTCATATCAATGAACGAGTACGGTTGCACAACTCTAGCCGGTCTTCCCAAGATTTCAACAGCTCCACTAAAAGCCTGTCTCAATGCGGCCACAAGACTTATAACGGGATTCAGAAAATTCCACCACATCACCCCTCATCTGAAAGCGCTCAACTGGCTGCCTTACGAAGCAAGAATACAACTAAAAAATGGCATGTATCACTACAAAACACCAATGTACCTAGCCCAGAAAATCACACTATCAGGAGGCTGCTGGGTTGCCCGGAGTCATGGAGATCTATTACTGAAACCGACCCCCTTCCGAAAGAAAATAACTTATGGCTTAGCTTTCTCGAGCTCTCCCCCTTACATTAGAAACATGTCCTCCATCTCTGCTTTTAAAAATGAAGCAAAATCCTTTTTTTATGAGCACATTCCTTCCATAACTTCAGCAGACCTGGCATTATCAGAGGACCTTCTTGTTCACATACTTGCTACTACACATCGACCATTAACCTCAATTTGGTCTTGTATGTATGAATGTTAAAGCGCAAATGTTTCTCTCACAAATCAATGTACAATTACTTATGACTTTGTAGCATATCTGTTTATAGAAACTTGCTGTACACTGATTAGGTTTACTGAAACTGCATAGCGTTTGTGTATTTGTAAGTTTAAGGGTATGCAAATGTAAAGAGCTCTGATAACCTATTAGGGTCTTGTTTGCGCTATATAAAACACCAAATAAATAAATAGGATAAGGTGCAGTTGCAGTCTTTCGAGACACATTCAGGTTTCTAAAGTGACATTAATATGGTGTGTCTTGAAAAGTGAACACAGGTGTGTATGATTTTAAGTCTGAGGAAGGGGGAGGAGCCAAGATGGCTGCCGGGACGGACGTGTAAGCTCCCGGCTCCGCAAACCGTCTGCTTTCGCATCGATATCCTGACATTCATCCTCGCCTACACCGTGCTGAACCGGAGCCATGAACGTGCTGTTGCCGATTGCGTTCTTTTGAGGTCTCCGCCGGCTGTTTTGGTGCAGACCTCGCAGAGTTTGCCGACCTCCGATGCTGCTCATGAGACCTGTGCTGATCGCCTCCGCTGGACACTACGGGACAGAGCCGGTGGGGCGAGCTGGGGAGGTGCCGTTGGCTGGGAGAGCGTGTCCGGTTACGGCAGTGGACGGAGTAGACCCTTTCCAGTGTAGTGGGACTCTCTCTGACTACGGAGTGTGTATTTGCGAGACGGGAGCCCTTCAAGCGGCGCTTCCCTCCGCTGCGCTACTCGCTCACTGGACGGTCTCCATCTTGGGGCGCCCTCTCAGCCGTGGACCGCCCGCATTCATAAAAGGCGAGGAGACTCTCGTTCTGCGCGGCCCCTCTGTTGTGGGCCACGTTTCCATCGGTGGTTCGCACGCTTGTCTTTCTTGGTAACGAAATCGCCCCCCTCCCTCTATTGTGGACTCACTGAAGGGGTGATAATGGCGCCTGCCTTTCACGACGGAAAGATGGCTACTCCCCTATCCCTAATGTGTGCTGTCTTGCCTGTCCCCGAGACGGAGGCTGCTCCGAGGGCATCGCTGCGCAGTGCAGACCGGCTAATGTCGCAGAGCGACCTGACTTGTGGTGATATCCTGGTTGCCCTTACAGACCTAGGGGCAACATGGCGGCGAACCTTCCGAGATCTGATCTGGAAGATTGAGGGGGCTTCTTCATCTGGCATAACGCGTCCGGGCTGGCTGGCCCCCTGCTACCACTAACTACTTCTGAAACGGATACAATGTTGCAGCGTGAGAGGGCGGAGGAGCGGTGTGTCCCTGGCGGCCATGTTGATAGTTTAATTATCGGTGAGGCTATGGTTACAAGGTTTCACTCCACTTCGAGAACTGTGACTCTGCCTGCGCAATTGCTACCGAGGCTCCGCTTATCGACCTTCCAGTTGATGACCCCCCTCGTTGTTTTTGCCTCTGGAGCCTCTATCCTACAATGGTGGAGTGTATGTCATCCTGCGATGGAAGTGGAGTTCATCAGTTCTGACGCTGAACTTGTAATGGACTGGGAACGCTCATTTCCTCCTCTGCTGCTTATTCCTTGTCGAGAGCGGCCATCTTGCTCCATTGTTCTGCCTGAGGAGTGCTCGCAGCGATGGCCATGTCTGAAGGGATTTTGTCGTTCAGGCCAGGGCTGAAGGTGTTTTCCTCGTTGGTTTTGCTTGCTCGGCTGGCGGAGACCCGGACTGAACCGCATTTTGCTATGTTGATTGCGTTTAATGTGCTGCTTTTCCCCACTTAAGATTGTAATTGCTAAGTCCTGTTCTTTACGCTTGCTGATGGGGCGGCGGGTTTTGTGCTGGCCCGGGGATCTGGGTGTGATTGATTCTGACCCTCTTTTGGTTCTCTGTCTTCCGAATTTACTGTTGTACACCGCGTAGTAGTTGTATATGGCTGGAGAGTCCGGGAGATTTGATATTGGGTGGGCTCCTCCCCACCTTTCCTTTTTCATTTTTCTGGGAGTAATGGATTAGTTCACTCTTCTCTTACTCCCTATATCTCAAGTGTTAGGGGTTTTTTCTTTCCTTTTTCTTTCCATCTTTCTTTTTCCTTCTTTCTTTTCTTGGTCTATATTTCGGGTTCTTTACTGGGCAACAGACACTCTGCTGGGGGGGGGGGTAGGCCGTAGCCTCCGCATTGGTGTAGGGTGGGGGGAGGGATTTAGTTTTCTTATTTAGTTTCTATGGGCCTTATTTTTTCTATCCTTCTGCGCTTTCTTAACCTGTTTCTGTTCTGGGTCCGCGATAGGGGTTAGTAGGTGGGGGGTAGAGCTGTATGTGGGGCGTGAATACTGCTGATGATCCTGTAGTTTTACTTTGTACCGCCATATTGCCCGGGGTGTTAACTTCCATTGTTGTTTCCTGTGATGATGCCGCCTACCCATGTCGTGCCGCTATTGTACGGACTCAATTCTCCTTAGCTCTTATTCTTTACTGATTTATATTTCGTCCGAAAAAACTTTAAAAATTAACCTTCAATGCTCCTTTTCCTAGGCGACATGATTCTATTCAGTGTAACATCTCTTAATTGTTGCTATGTCACATGATGCCGCTGAGGAACTACTTTGCTCGCACTTGTGCTTTAACAGTATTGTGGCCGGCCTGACGGTTGTGGGCCCGTATTTGTTCTTTTATTCATGCACAATAAAGGTTTCCAAAAAAAAAAAAAAAAAAAGTCTGAGGAAGAATGCTGTTGGATATCTGAGTTTTCTTAGTTTCTAGCATGCGTTGTTCCGGGGAGGTCTGCGGAGTGAGAATAGGTGGTGGTTGGTTGGTGTGGTTGTCAGTGAGTTCAGTTCTGAGTGGACTGAACCTCCAAGGAAGACGTGTGTTGTTGTGGTTTGAAGGAGTGATGGCTGAGATGTTTGGTGAGTTTGAGGAAAAGATGATGGCATGCAGAGAGTGGTTCTTTGTGGTGAGAAGCCGGTGATACAAGTCTTGGAGAGCGCATGAAAGTATTTCTGTGAACTTGTGCGATGGGAGGTTCAAAATACCATTCTGTGCAGCTCCCCTAGTGATGCTGATTCAAGGAGGCAGAGCCAGTCCAGGAGACTGTAGGGTTGTGTGTCACTGTAGTGAGGTTGACAATCTTGAACTATAAAACTATCACATCCATTACATCTCAGGGTAAATAAATGATTACTGTTCTTTACTCCACATCTACTTATATAGACATATGATCCAATGTAGTGGTTAGGTTGATGCAGTGGTTGTGATATTTGTGTGATGCTATACATCCCATGCAGTATCATGACCCTCTGCTGCGTGTAGGAGTCAGGCAGGCTCCTGCATATCAAGGGGAAGCAGAGCAGATGACTAGGCTTCGTTAGTTGTTGGATCTCTTAAGCTCCTTGTTCCGGGCTTTCCCTAGTGGTGGTATGTTGGCTGAGGTCAGCCGTACACCTATCACCTATCACTAGGTCAGAACCACACCTGGCCTCGCCATCTTTTCATAGGTCTTCAGGGCTTGAACTAAAGTCTTGGGGGCTCATTTATGAGCCCTTGCGTCACTTTTACGCCGCTGGTGCGTCACTTTTAGTGACGCACCAGTGGAGTAAAAAATGTGCCTTGTTGCACCACAATTACAAAGTGACGCATCTAGGTAGATGCGTCACTTTGTAAACCCCTGCGCCACATTATACCTGCGCCAGGTATAATGTATGCAAGGGGGGCTACACCACAGATGAAGTCCATCAACACAAACTAGTACTTTGGTTAACATAGATTATTCTACAAAGAAGAAAAATATACCAAGTCATGCTAAGGTTGATTACATTTCTTACAAGCAAGAGTGAATGGAAGAGAGAGAGAGAGTGTGTATGTCTGGCGTGTGTGGTGTGTGTGGCATGTGTGTGGGTGTGTGTGTGTGGTGTGTGTTCATCCGTATGTGTATGTGTGTGCACGTGTGGGTGTGTGTGCGTTTGTGTGTAGGTGTGTGTGTGTGCGCGTGTGTGTGTGTCTGTCTTGGGACCCCTAATGCTAGTGGCTAGAGGGAAGATCTAAAGGCTGTGGTTGGGCTGCACCAGTTGGCCAATGAGGTCTTAAATGTACATGTCTTTCTCTGTGTTATTGTGGCAGCAGGCTGATGTTGAAAGAGTGAAAGTCTTTATTTTCAATTTCAAATAAACATACAGCCTATGCACCCATGTGAAATAATAGTTTATCAATAAAAGTCTCTTTAATACCACCCCTCTCATTACAAGTTGGACGCTACTGGAGTGGATTTACCACATTGTGTACTTGCGTACAAATTGGCTGTTACCATGCATTAGATCCAACCTAGTACTATGCAATTACAAGTTAAACTCCATGGGCCCAATTCACAGAATGAACTTAAGACCAAATCATAAACTTACTACTATTTTGGTATTCACAGAATGCACTTACTACTTTTGGCATTCACAGAAGTTAGGATTTTGTCTTAAGTTTGTCTTAAGACAGACTTAAGACAGACGTAAGACAGACTTAAGACAGACTTAAGACAAACTTAAGACAGACTTAAGACAAAATCCTAACTTCTGTGAATACCAAAAGTAGTAAGTTCATCTTCTGAATGCCAAAAGTAGTAAGTGCATTCTGTGAATACCAAAATAGTAGTAAGTTTATGATTGAGTCTTAAGTTCATTCTGTGAATCGGGCCCTATGGAATGAGGCCTTACCAGGTGAAACCACATTTTTTTCAGTGTGCAATACAACTCAAAATTCTTCATTCCATAAGGTTTAATACCTCTATTTACCACCTGCTTTGAGCAGGTGACAGACAGATCTATGCTGGGATGGGGTGGAGGGTGAGGAAGGGCGGAGTCGGAGAGGGGAAGGGAAGGCTATTTCTGCCAGGGGGGAGCATTGTATGCTTCTTATCAGAAACAAAAAGCTGAATAAGGTATTGCTCGAATATGAATTTACCGTAAACAAATATAAAGACAAGAGGTGTTTGGCAAAACAGGAACAAGTTGGTTGAATTAAATGAAGTGGCTGAGATAGTATCAACAAAGGTGTGTCTGAAGACAGTCTCGCAGTACAGAAGATTTGGCTGCACATATATACATTTTGTGGGTACAATAAAACACTTTGACATTCTTTGAAAAGCATCAGTTATAAATAACAAGTGTAACCATCTGATAAAGGGGACACAGATGGCCCTCAACCTCAGGGAGAGCTAATGTGGGCCAGTGTGTGACTCTCCCAATGTCCGGTATGGAGAGCACGTGCTCACCTTGTACGGTGTACATATTATGTCTCAATGGCTGAGTGTTCCTAACTACATGTGGCATTCAACTTTATGGAATTTTGGGAACGCACGCCTCCGGCCAAACATGTTTTATTGGTTCCAATCTCCTCGGTCCTGTTTGTGGTGTTACAATCTATCTGTGGGTTTGATCAGAGTTTTCCCAGGGTGCACATTTGTCTTTGGGCTAAAAGTGACTGCACCTGTGACCTGGCAATTGGTAGGCTTGGGTTTGGGTTGCACGGCCTGTCTGATAACGTATCTCTGACTTGGGGTTGAAGGGGAGATTATCTTGGATAAATCCTACAGCAATGATACAAGTTCATGAGTGGGTGTATGTGTAATGGATATTATATTTACAGATATTCTCATTATTATACGTACAGTTGTTACATCATACATCAGCATTGCATTCACTGATCTTGACGTGATTATGCGGGAATAAGTGACAGTGTACTTCGACATTGGATTTACTGGTATGGACATCACTGTGCGTGCACAGTTTACTGCGTACATCGGTATTGCATTTACTGGGATTGACATCATTGTGTGTGCATGGATTAAAGCGTTTATCGATATTGCATTTATTGGTACTGCCGCTGCTATGCATGCATACAACAGGGTGTACATTGCTATTGCATTTATTGATCTCAACAAGGGCTTGGCTGCCACTGCTTCCAAAGCTCATGCAATTCTACGGTGTGGAATCACTATAATGTAAAATCAGAACTTACACCAAGAAAAAAACTTGTGTGGGAAAACCAACCCACTTATAATCAGGTGGAGTGGGATTGCATGTGGTAATTGCAGTCTGTCTAACTCTTAATGAAGTGTTGTTATCCATAGGAAAATTCAAATGAGCTTTTGGGCCTTGGTCAGTGGTGCCATTCTGTCAATTACATGATAGGAACACACCTCCCACTGATATGACAGTCGATACGGATCAAAACATATGATCCTATGTGGTCACATGCAGAACGAACGCATGGCCGCAGTACCGTGGAGAAAATCGAAGTATTTCGTCCACTGCGTGGCTCAAGACCGACACATCGCTTTGCTTGCACCTCTCATTTTCGTTGGGAACGACAGTCCGGATGAAGGTACTTTTGTTGAGCTGGCCCAAGTAGGCCCATGAATCCATCCTGTGCTCCTTCGTGGTTGGCCTGAACTTTTGACTTGCCCCGGTCCAGCGTAAACCAGATATCCCATTTAAGCACTTAATGCTTCAAAGCGCTATTTTACAGTTTATTCTCTAAAATTCCATATCTCAACTTCTACTTATTGGATTTTATTCATTACAGTCTTGTTTCATTTGTTACATTAATTTCTATTTGTATAACCTGGATGTGGATTCATTTTGCGTGTTGCTTTTACTGTTTTACTGGTTGAAGGGTTGCACAAATACTTTACACATTGCCTCTAGGTTACGCCTGACTGCTCAGTGCCAAGCTACCAGAGGGTGAGCAAAGGTTAATTTAGGATTTGCCTTACACTTACCCTGACTAGGATTGTGGTTCCTGCTTGGAAAGGGTGCATACTTCTGCCAACCAGAAACCCAATTTCTAACAGTCATGAAGTCACGAGTAGCAAGGATCGCTTGAGGATGTAGTATAAATGTCCATTCCTGGCTAGCAGCCTCACCCTGAACGCTTGTATGAGATTTGTGTTCCCTGTTTATCACTGGACCTTGTTGTGCTCATTTTCTAATTTACTTATTTTTGGTTCAAATTTGTTTAGGAATTTGTCTACATAGCAGTTCAGTATGGGGTCATCAGGTTGTAAGCATGATATGATGGCCTGCCTACATGTGCGGATCCTTCAAATTCTTTCTACGTTTTTAGGAAGGCGCTCCTATCAGAGGCCATTTCCGCACAAATGCTTATACGATGGTAAAGATTACCAGTGCTCGAGCCGCACAGACGACTAGCTCTATTACCAGTGTGCTACCATGCCGTTTTTTTCTGCTAGTGTAGGAGGACAACACACCTGGCACATAAACAGCTTTAGTTTTAGATGAAGTGGGTATGCACAAGCCAGATTCTTTGCCCGTTTTAACTGAAGATAATTGTTAATCACCGTCCAGGCATGAGATGTTTTTGCAAGCTCATCTTTATCCTTGAACTCTTTGAGTGCTCATGACGAGCTCAGCTCGTCATTAGGCTCAGTGGCGCTGTGCTCATGACTAGCTGAGCTCGTCATAACCACCGTGGAACGCCCACGCGGGGATAATTCCCCTGCTGTTCTGGGCGTTCCATTGAGCGGACGTGGTCCTGACGAGCTCAGCTCGTCATGAGCACAGCGCCACCATGCAGCATGACGAGCCGAGTCCGTCACAAGCACCGCGGCGCCGCGCGCGACCCCCCTCCCCCTGTACGGCAGGGGAATTAGCCCCGCGGCGAAGGGGTTAATATGGAGAGCTTGGCCATCGCAGAGTTAACTTAAAATGTCATATTGTCATATGTGACTGGCAGTACCAATAAGTGTCCAAGTTACAAGTTTGCTACAGATTGGTCTAAATACTTTTTGAATCTGTTTCTGTTAGTGCTGCCCGTATTTTAAGTTTCTGACCACAGGATGTTATTTATTGTGTTAGTCTCTGCATGTTTTAGCTTCAAACAGCACTTAACTGTTGCTCCCTGCCTGCTCACTCATTGCCTTAAAAGACTGAACTCCAAGCGTACGTGGCTATGGGAGGAACTCCCTGCTAGGTTAAAAGCATGCTGGTGAACATTTAATTGAAGTTTATCCAATCAGACTGAGTCGCGACGATGAAGAGCCTCACTGCCATATGTAAGGTTGGCAGGATCTTTGCCGCCAGAACCCTTTAAGCCTCTTATATAGGATGTTAAATGCAGCAGTTAAGGTGCTGCTCCTATTTGTGATAGCCCACAGTTGTTGGCTGAACGTTCCCTTGTCGTCCAGCAAGTACTTGCATTCTTTAACTGTGCCCAGGGTATGTGTACATCTATGGAGAAGTGTGGCTCAAATGGTTAGAGTGGCAGACCCTGATGCAGAGTTCTGGCCCGGGACCAGGGTTCAATACCCGCCTCGGCGGTCTTGGGCTCAATTTCCTCGGACCTGATAATTCTCGCCTCGGTGCCTATTCTAAACATGGGTCCCACTCTGTGCAATAGCCTGCTTAATCTCCACAACGGCCCCAAAAGCGCTGGGATGCCTTGTTTCACCCTGGGGGTGCCCAGGAGTGGACACTCTCAGGGAAAACCAGGAAGGGTTCCTAAGCGGTATATGGACAGCGCCGGGACACTACCTCAGGGAAGTAGCTGTGCGCTCTATAAATACCGGTACATTTACATATGCCAGGTTGCATTCTTCTTCACAGACTTTCTGAGCATTATCACCTTTGTTTTGATTTGCTTAGTAACTAGCTTGTTTTGTGTGGCGTGCACTTGCAGAGTGTTTATCAGACTCTGCAGGCCTACCTTAGTTTGAATTCATAAAAACCATCCCTCCACATATAGTAAATGGTTCGATATAAAAGTCCTGGGGTGGGGGCGAGGCTGTTAGTTGCGTCAAGGGCTGGGGAAAGGTCTGTCATAAAAAGATTGAAAAGATATGGTGCCAGTACACACCCCTGCTTTAAACTGTGGAGTGGCTCAGTGATTCTAAGCAGGTGTGGCCCGATGATCCAAGCCCTGAGCTTCCTCCAAAGCTTCACTCGGTTTACACTGTCAAAAGGAGACTTGTAGTCAACAAAGCCGAGGTAGGTCATGCAATGCTGCTTCTCCATTTGATCAAATAGAATTGATAAGGCCCAAATGTTTGTGATTGTAGTGGAAGCTCTCCTAAGACAAGTTTGATTTATTAGAATGATCTGTTTTGATTCTGTCCAGACAGTCAGATCCTGTAATTTGAGTGATGCCAACTATCATGCTCCATTATCTAGCAGAGTGATAAGATGATAGTTCTCTGGGAGGGTTTTGTCTCCCCCTTTGTGGACTGGGGAGATGACTGTGCCCAGGGCCAGACTGGGAACCAAAACCAGCCCTGGCAAACTCCCCATCCCCACCCCCCACCCCCGGTGGGGCTGAGGGGGTGCGGCCAAGCTGTTTGCAAGGGCCGATTCTGTTACCCGGGGCCGATTTTGTTGAATTCATACTTTAGCTTCATCATTTGAGTGAGTTCTGTTTTGTATGGGCTACATTTTAATTTTCTTTCAAGGTTCTTGATATCCTGTTTTAGATTCTCTAAATGTAGATTATCATTTTTGTTCTTCCTAGATATAAGCTTGATCACGTGACCTCGAATGGTAGCTATAAGGGCATCCCAGTTTATTTTGGAGTGTGGGCCCTAGTTTTTATTGTGTTCTAAGTAGTATATAATTTCCTGTTCGATTGCTTCCTTGAGTGTGTGGTCTACGGTAAGGAGATTATTCATTCTCCAAGATTTTGTTTTAGTGACTAAGTGTGTCATGTTAGATGAGACTGATATGCACACATATTCTAAGATGAGGATTGGTTCAACAGATGGGTTAGAGGTATTGGGGGCATGAAGTTCACCCACCAGAATTTATAGTCCTTAACGGTGGTTGTTAGACCTGGTACCGTTCGCGTGAGTCTCCCTTCCATTTTTTGGCTGTTGTCTCCTCTGTTTTTGATATGTTTTTGCTGGTTAGACGCTTTGGGCACTCTGCCACTGCCATTCAGTGCCACAGTGCAAGTGCTCCCTATGTTAAATAGATGTAATGGATTAGTGACTCCATGATTGGCTTATTTGATTTACTTGTGAGACCCTAGTACCGTGCACCATGTGTGTCCAGGGCCTGTAGATCAAGTGTTGCTGGTGGGCTTGCAGCACTGACTGTGCCACCCACAGAAGCCGCTTGTAAAGTGTGTCTCAGGCCTGCCATTGCGGAGCCAGTGTGCAGCCTAGTACTGCCATGTCGACTTGGTAAGTGCACCCACTTGCCAGTGCCTAAACCTTCCCTTTTCTACATTTCAGACACCCCTAAGGTAGGCCCTAGGGCAGGGTGCATTATATGTAAAAGGTAGGTCATGCCCTGATGTGTGTGGCATGACCTGATAGTGAATTAGAGCCTATTTTGTTTTTCACTATTGCAAGGCTACCTGTTCCCATAAGCCAGAATGGGCAGTTTCATTATAACATCTTATAATCCTAACTGACCCAGGGAACATGGTCGAAAAAATAATTTAGTATGCCTGAACTCAGGATGATAAAATACATCTTTTAGTGAAGTTGGTTTTAACATTCTGTGGTTGAAAATATCACTTTTTGAAAGTAGGTATTTTCTTGCCTAACCATCCAAGCCTGCCTCTGCTAGGCTGTGTATTCCATGTCTGGTTTGTGAGTGACAGGGGCTGGGGTGGCTCCAGGAGACGGGGTGAGTCAGCTCAAGGCTGAATAGATCTATCTGCATGAAGAGTGGTGGGTGGAGTAGCACCTGGGCCTGAATAGGACTGTGCCTGCCTTCCGCAATGCTGGCTCCACCCTCTGTGGTGTGTCTGAGGACCCTGGCCTACACTGACAAAGGAAGAAGGTGTACACTAGCTGAATTCACCCAGAAGTGGTTAGAACTAGGTTCAGGACCCTCTGCCTTCAGAGAACAAAGAGAATAGTTGTATAAATATGGGGACCCAGACCCCAAGACTTGAGATCACTTCTGGGAAAACAAGACAAACCTTTGCAAGGGGAGAAGAACCAAGGAGGAGTTTGGACTGCCCCTCTGCCAGTGTGCTGTTTGCTGGGTTGGCCTGCAATAGTTTCTTCATTGCCAAGGAAAGGAGAAGGAACTTATAAGGAACTTTCATCATCTTGCAGAATATTTCTCCAAGGGCTTGAACTTGTGCTTGCCTCCTGCTGAAGTCTCAGGGCTACCAGACTTCACCACCAGCTCCCCCCTGAATTTCCTTGCTGGGAATTCTGTCTGCAGAAGCCTGCATGTCGCTGGGAGCTGGAAGCACAACTCAATGAGAAGAAGTGTGTCGCCATCGCAGCTGTTGCCATCACATCGCCGGAGAAGCGTGTCTCCGCCCCAGAGGCACCGCCGCATCACCAGAGAAGCGTATCTTCGTCGCAGCTATTTGCCGTCGCATCACCGGAGAAGCGTGTTGCAGGGCCTGTCGCTCCTGTCGCTCCAAAGTTACAGAGTTCGCCTCATGGCCGCGGGGCGTGCACCAATCGTCTTCACGTCGTCGTATCGCATTAAGGGCGCCATCCTGGTATAATGTTGTCGACACAGAGATAGGACAAACAGTTTTCAATGCAGCACTGTATATTCTTTATGTTTAATCATGCGTAATGTTGTATGGTACCTGAAAAATTGCAATAAACATATTCAAACAAAAAATTAAGGGCGCCATCTTATCGCATCACACCGGATTGTCGCATCGCATCGAGACGCCATCCTGCCTCATCGTAACCGGAACGCAGTACGAGACTCAACGCATCACCTCCTCTCCGGTAAGGAACAAGACGCATCCCCTACTCTGCGCAAGCATTGAGGAGCGACCCTTCCTGCAAACCTTTTGTTTGTTTTGCGTTACGCATCCAGGTACTTTTGTGAGAAACGTGTCGCATTTATCATCAACTTGAACTAAGTTACTTCTACCATCTCTAAGTCTAATTTGAGTACAGTATTGTGGATTTTTGTCATTTATGGCCTTGTGTTAAGACTATATAAAGAATACTTATTTTTATACAACCTGTGTGATGTCCATTTGTAGTGTTTTCACTATATTTCTGTATGTGTTCATAAATGCTTAACACACTGCCTCTGAGAAAAGCCAGTCTGCTCATGCTAAGCTACCAAGGGGGTGAGCAGGGGTTATCCAGGAGTGAAATCCCCTTTCCCTGACTAGAAGCAAGGGTCCCTATTTGATCAAAGGTGCAAGCCATAGCCAACTAGAGGCCCCAGTTCTAACAGTGATGTTAACTAGTCTCCATATTTCCTTCAGTCTATGTGTATTACGTACGTTAAGCATTTGTTTACAACATTTGTTGGGTCTGAAGGTACAGTTGGAGATTCTGTCAGATTCCATCCCATGGCAGGTTAAAATCTGCACCTAAAATTATTCTAGATTTGGCAGGGACAGGGACAAGTGAAATATTTTTGTTAAGCTGAATCCAGAATAAGATGATCGTGATTGGCAGCCACGACCTGTGCAGGTAAGAGTGGTGTGGTAGTAGTGCCAGGTGGGAGGGGATTATGACAGACGACATTGAGGGAAAATGCATTCTTTATTCAAATGACCCCTGTGGTCGTCTGTCGAATCCCCCCAACCCAGCCCCACCGCTCTTACATACATGGGCCGCTCCTGGTTATTGGAACCAATCATTGAAGAGTAATTGTTTGCCGATTGAAGGAAGTCTTTAGACAAGCAGGTCAAATGAAGGAAAATCGTATTGCTAGGTTTTTCCTTCTGCAAGGAATGCATTTCTTCTTTTTATACTGTGAGTAGTCTTTAGATATTCCTATTGAGACAACTTGCCAGGTGATTATCTGATATGTTTTCATATGGGAGACAATCTGTTCTGTATGTGAGTACCAAAGAGGTTTGAAGATAAGTGCTCTAGTGCAGGAGATGTTCTTCTGTTTATACGTTGGTACCAATCGAAGTTAATACCCAGGACTGTGGGGATCCATTTTTCCACACAGGCAGAGCAGGATATGGATTGATGTTCAGAGCCTTCAGGAAGGCCAAAGATGCACCTGTTTCCTCTTCTGTGTCGGTCTTCCAGACATGTGATATTCCTTTCCAGTAGCACAATTTTATGTGTCTAACAATTTGGTCTTTGAATGATACTCAAGGATGCTTATCCGTGATTCAGCTTATGACATTCTTCCTCTTAGTAATTGAAGATCTTGTTTAATGCATGTAAGGGCATTTTGCATCATGTTTGCTCTTGACTTTGTACGTTGTGCCAGGACACAGAGAGCTTCAAGCTTTTGCATTATAATAACCAGTAAGGGACCAGTGTCCAGGTTGGATTTGATTGGGGAGTCCAGTCCTGGGGTTCCTGTTTGAACGCAGCACCCAAGACTAACGCAATAAGTCAGTGCTTTTAAGCAGCACCTCACAGGCAGGATATCCTCTTCTACTAATGGCATCAATTTTTCATTCAACATTTTCAACAAAGTAAACATCTAGATTATGGTTCTACAGTCTGCTGGGACCTTTCCACTGGAGCCCTCTTCTTGTTGACCTGTACGCACTCTCATCACTTCTGACACTCAAGACCACTCTCAGAGATCACCTACCGATATAAGAATCGCTACGATTAAGAACACCATGACCTGGTTCCTATCCTTTGCTACGACTGTAGATATGCACATATGATCACTGTATGTGCTGACTTCGTGCGGTTATGACATGCCATATATACAATATCTTAGATTAGCTTTGTGTTACCCTCTGAACTCATACAGGTCTCCACATCACTGCATAATTTCTATGTACAGCATTTCCTGTCAAACTGCTCCTGCGGATTAATCACAAATAAACAGTGAAGAAATCTTCAAGACTACACATTACACAAAATGAGGTATATGTGCAAGGAAATAGGACAGTGCGGAGCTGCGGCAAGTTTTGCAGGGCCATGCTGCATCATTTACCACCATCAGTGGAAGAGGTGTGGAAGAGGTGTGGCGCCGCGGCCAGGGCGACTGACGTTGGAATCTGGGGACCACGGTTCGATCCCCGGCTCCGGCGGCAGGTTAGCCCAGCACCATGCGACTCTGGGCAATAGCTTGCTTAATCTTCCCGACGGCCCCCAGCGCCTAGAGACCCTTACGGGTGATTGTGCGCTTTACAAATGTGGATTATTATTTAAAAATGCAAGGATGTGACATATTCACAAGAATACAGCGCACCTCTGGGCTTTCCCTTGTGCTGGCACTAAGAATAGCTACCTGGCGCCAACACAGACACACTTGCGCCCTAGTGCAAGGGTGCCTGCAGTGCAGGGATGATTTCCTGCAACACAGGCACCCTTGCACCATGGTGCAAGGGTGCCTGTGTTGCAGGGAATGACTGTGTATGTACAGAAAGGGACACCTTCCTGCACATAAACAATTTGCTCTTCCTACATATGTTGCAGGATACAGCACACATAGAAAGAGCAAAAACAAGGGGAAATAAAAGTGTTTCTACCCCAATCTAACTCCTGCTGTTTCATGGCTGGCCTTAGATTTACACAGCCTTCTAAATCTGGGGGCAGCGTCAAAGAGCAATGGGTGTTGCAGTGGAACACCCACAGCAACACCCAGAGAAGGCCCTTTCATGCAGATATCTGCGTGAAAGGGTACCATATTTAAAAAGCGGTGTTAAGCCACCCACAATATTAATATGGAGCAGGGCATTGCGCCACCGCAACGTCAGTAAAAGTGACGTTTCAGCCATGCAAACCCCTTATAAATATGCCCCATATTGTGAAAGGGTTTCTATTAATTTGAAAACAAAGCGTATTCGTTTATTTAAACTTGCATAACTAAGTTGCACATTTAAATTGGGGGGCACGGCCTGCCTATACAGACATCTGTTTTAAAGTTGCTAGAGAAAATGTGGCCTTTGGAGTTGCATGAAGTTTCTTACGTACATATTTCTCTTCTGTGTTTTCCCTTTCATAAAATAGATTAAATAAGATATATTTGGTGTTGTTGTTTCCTTATACTGAAAGAAATGTATTACAGAAATGTGCCTTAGGAGGAAGCCATGTTGGTATGTTCTCACATGTTGCAATATTCAAGGCCATTTGTCTCGGCTCGATCGAGAGAGACACTCATGATTTCAGTATTGTTGTTAAAATACATAAACACACTGGGCCCGATTCACAGAACTAACTTAAGACAAAATCCTAAACTTACTACCATTTTGGTATTCACAGAAGGCACTTGCTCATTTCGGTATTCACAGAAGTTAGGAGTCCTAGCTTTAGGAGTCCTAACTTTACTACTCCTAAACTAAGAACATTCCTAACTTTAAGACTTTCGGTATTCACAGAAGGCATTTAGGAGCCCCCAGGAGTAAGTGCCTTCTGTAAATACCAAAATGGTAGTAAGTTTAGGATTCTGTCTTAAGTTAGTTCTGTGAATCGGGCCCATTAACATTTCATTTATTTCTCACATAAAACATATTAAATATACAGCAAAGTAGGTGTTTACTAGATGTAACTTATTTAATGTACCTAGTGTACTTGAGCACTCTTTGGCTTATTCACATGTATCTTTGATAATCCAGCCCAATTATGTACTTCCTAATATGCCAGGTGTGTGATTTCTCGATATGTGAAACCTATAAAATTAGCTTTCTCTGGGTGATGTGCTAGAACATTTCCTTTTTAATTTTATATTTTTTTATTTTCTGTTCGCTTTCTCGAAGGTAGACTCCCTGCTAGACTGTTTGCAAATGTATGCTTTTAGACGGATGTACGTTGTTACAACACATGCTTTTACCACGCATGCTTTTACAACGCAGGTTTTTCAACGCAAGTCTTTACAACGACTTGCGTTGGGGGGTGCTGGATAGTGAATAGTTTAATTTACTATTCCAACTCCAGTCTCCATGGATAGTAGGGAAGGTGTTGGATAGTAAAGTAAACTATTACCTATCCTAGAGCGCCCTCCAGCGCAATTCGTTGTAATGACTTGCGTTGAAAAACCTGCGTTGTAAAGACACTGTGTGGTAAAAGTTGCGTCGTAAAGGATGTTTCCCCTTTTAGACCATTCTCTCCTCCTCAAACTGAGCAGTCTTCACATTAGACAGTCTGCTGATTTATTTATATTTTGACCAATTTCACACCATGCTGTTGGTGTATTTTCTGGAAATTGTGCCAGAACCTTTTCTTGGTTTTAAGCTGAGCAGTCCCTATCTCAGTCTGCTACTTCATTTTATAATGAACACTGTCTACTTGCTTTCTCAAAGCCTGACTGCAAGTTATTCTGTTTGCAAATTTATACTTTTAGGCCTTTCAATCAGACCAATCTTATACATTAAACTGTCTGCTGATTTATAGTTTACCCTTTTTGCTCTTTCCTTAGTGTCAGAGAATTCTTATTTAATCAATTCTGCAATCCCTGCTAACCTAGGAGATACCCAACACCCAGTTGGTACCCCTGCCCAAGGAATTCTCTTCGACCATAAATTATACACAATTGTTGCTTAAAGAATGGAACAGAATTACTGCTGAGAATAAAAAGGTACGATTTCCTGTGTATAGGATATTTGAAGAGAAAAAGATTGAACATTTGATCTGTGGCATATTTGAGATAAAGCCACAGCCCAGACCTGCGCGGTATGGAGTGTTGAATAAGTGAGGCTTTGAGGCAAATTAGAAAGTAAATGTTAAACAGGCACACTGGTAAATCTACCAACCATTGGATTGATGTAAGATTGTGTGGAGACAGCTAGTGCGAGAAACTATAGGTGCTTTTCCTGCAATTACTGACGAGTCATAAGTAGTAAAATGTATTCGATCATTTGTATGACCATAACAAAGTAAAAACATCACAATTTATAGTTAAAATCATTACATTACAAAAAGAATTAAGAAGGGGAACTAGCACCGTATAAATTTAAAAAACTGTTAGAACACGATCCCTATAAAATATTCAAAAGCAAAAATGCATTATTTAAAATAGCGTTGATCACAGTTCGTTTTCCTTTTTACAGATGCCTTTGTTATCACAGTTCATAATCACAATTTACCAGATAGGCAGTTTTTAATAGTCTTCACTCTCTTCCACCACGCATATAAAAAAAATCTCGAGAGTGCAAAGACCAGCCATCTAGTCGACTCTGATTTAAAAATTCTCATTGCATCTACTGGGCTTCGACATGATAACAGGCGACAAATTGGTGCAATCCAGTTCCTACGAAAGTCTGTATAGGCTGTACAATAAAGAATAAAGGGCCATATGTATCAAGGCCAAATGGGTTCGCAAACGCCGAAATTCGCAGAATTTCGGCGTTTGCGAACCCATTTTCGCAAAATGGTATGTGTCAAACAATTTGGGTGCATAATAAGGAATCGCAAAATTTGCCATTCCTTATTTTGCGATTGCATTTAAGGAATTGCAAATTTTACGATTCCTTAAATGCAATGTATCAAGGAAAAAATACATTCCAAAATGCCCTTAAAGAATCGCAAATTACCACCAACTTTTAGTTGGTGGTAAGTTGCGAATTCTTTTAAAAAACTTTTTTTTGAAAATCCAATGGTGCCATGTGGCACACATACATGCCCTTAGGGCATGTATGTGCGCCATATGTGCACACATGTCATTTTCAGGGGTGCAGCAAGGTGTTCTTGAGACACCCCTGCACCCTTGAAATTAACCTCAATTTGCGATTAGCAAATTGCGAATCGCAAATTGAGAATAATTTCCCATTCATTCCTATGGGCCTCCTGGCCCATAGAAATGAATGGGAAATTATTCCTTAATTGCGATTAGCAATTTGCTAATCGCAATGAAGGAATTTTAAGGAATCGCTAAAAAATAGCGAATTTCTTCATACATACCATTTTGCGATTTCTAAATAGCGATTCCTTAAAAATCGCTATTTAGGAATCGCAAAAGGGTATGTTAATACATATGGCCCAAAGTGACTACTAGTCTCTATAGCAGAATGACACATACTGATGAGTCATTCAAAAAGAAAACAGAAATGACAACAATGCAAACAAGAATAAGATAAAAAAAGAATGAGAGTTATTCTGAGGGATAAGATGGGTTTGTAGACAGATTGTTGATTGAACTGAGACCACCTCCGTATAATGAGGCTCATGTGCACGTAGAAGGGATAGGAGAAGAAGAGTCGAGTGGGAGGAGAGATGAGACAGAATCAAATTTGTCTTCACAAAGTGTAATAAAAGTGGTAGAGATGACTACTTTCAAACTCGAAGGGGATTTGGAAATGATGGCAGAAACTGGAACTCATGAAGACACAATTTAATGTATGAATTGTCATTTTTGGGATGTAGAAGCAAGAAGACATGCCCATCATGCATTTGAGAAACTTGAGGAATTGACAAAAGAATTAAAAGTGGATTTAAAGCAAAAGAGAATTTGTGAGTCATATAAGATAGGGTTGACTGAAAATGAATGAATGAATCATAATCCCAGAACATTGCAAGAAAATCTCATGGTATAATTGGGCATGATTAGAAAATGGGAGGGTGTGACGAGATATCAAGAAGAAGGGGCAGAACTATCTGATACGACTGGGGTGATAAAAAGAGTGTAACGAAGACAAATGTGAGAGTGAGTGCTTCTGAATGGGAAAGTGTTTGTCCATACAATATCATTTTTAATTGATACTGGTGCTACCTGCTCCACAGTTAGATTGATGGAGGTACCCAACGTACCCCTCTCGGGAAAAGAAGTCCAAGGTGTAGGCATTTCAAACAAACTAATGATTGATACGCTGTCCCAGTAACAAATTTGTTCAGTTACAAATGATCATTAATTCACCGTCAATGTGAGATGAGTTCAGTTAGTTTGTTTGGACAAGATCTTTTATGTAAACTTAACTGTGTTATTTACTGCACACCAGATGGTGTTGGTATTCAGACAGAGGGTGAGGATTCCAAGGTAAACATAAAATCACAAGAACCAGTAAATAAAATGCTCCCAGTTCTCACAGCATAATACTTGCCTCCAGATTTAAGAAATAACGTGAACTAAGAGCTTGGGATCTTTTAAGTTTTAAAAGAGGTTTATTAGAGAAGAATGAAACATCTTATAGACAACCAGAGTGAAAATTACAAGTATATATGTAACAATAGAATAAATATGATATAAAATCCTGGCTAAAAAAAATTGTTGCATATAAAGAAATGATAATATATCTAAAGGGGGAAAGAAAAGAAAGTAATAATATATGTTTATGTTTAGGTTTTATAAAGCGCATAGCTGCCCAGGGGCTTCTCAGCGCTGTGGAGCGGATGATATCAGGTGGATTGGAGGGTTATCAGGGGAACAACCATGTCTTTAAGTTTTTTCCTGAAACTTATTTCATTCGTGAGCAATCTAAATTCTTTGGGCATGGAGCCCCACAGCTTTGGCACAAGGTGCAAAAATGATCTTCCTCCCCATCTGGATCTCTTTATCTTTGTGGTCTTGATGAGGCGATCTGAGGCGATCTGAGGAGAATCTTAGAGATCTTTCAGGCACATATGGGGTGAAGGGTGAGGAGTGCTCTGAGAAGGACTGGACCTTTGCAGTTCATGGCTTTGTGTGCTGTACATAACGATTTAAATTTGATCCTGGCCTGGATCGACAACCAGTGGAGTAGTCTCAGTGCTGCTTTTGCCGATTCATGCCTGGTTATACCTCTGAGTACCCTGGCTACTGCGTTTTGAACCACCTGTAGCCTGTTCACCACATATTTGGGGAGTCCCAGATAGAGAGAGTTCCCGTAATCCAATTGTGAGACAACCAAGGACCGCATAACTGTTCTCCTGGTCTGTTCAGGGATAAGACCTAGAATTTTGCAAAGCTTACGTAGTATTCCGAAGCAAGTGGCAGCCAGTTTCCTTGCTTGTATTTTCATGGAGAGATTGTGGTCTAACCACATTCTTTATGGAATTCTTGTGGATGGGTGGACTTCCAGACCCTTTGGCTAGCTAATGGTGACTCGTGGTACAGAGTTATTTCCCAGGAACATCAGTTCTGTTTTGTCGCCATTCAGTTTTAACCTACAGCTGGTCATCCATTTTGCTACTTTTTCCATACAAGGAACAAATTGGGAATAGTTTGATTTAGGACCCTCTGCCACTGAGACTACCAATTGGATATTATCTGCATAGAATACAGTTGATAGACCGAATTCCTATACAATCTCAGCCAGAGGTGGTATGTAGAGATTGAATAGTGTGGGGCTACTGGCGGAGCCCTGTGGTACTCCGCATGTGATCTCTAGAGTATCTGAGAGATGTCGGCATTCTGTTATCTGGAAGGATGTGTCTTTTAGGAATGACACTATCCAGCTAAAGGCGATGTCCCGGATAACTGCTTTTTCCAGCCTGTCAATAATATATCAGAGATGTAAAAACCTACAACAAAATTGAAAAAATATAATGACTCCGGTCTTCAATATAATAGCTATAATATGGAGACAGAAAAATTAAATAAACAAAATTATTGTAATGTAAACATCTCAGGGTAGTTTGGGAACTTCTTCTAACAATGGATGATGACGAGCAAAATTACACGCAGACTTGTTTACAAAAATGTGGTTACAGGAGACCATATACTATCTTGTTTAACAAAGAGGGATAATGGGGAAACATAGGCTCGGGCTCAACGGTGATTGTAACACACACTAGAACACCAAGCTTGAAATGAAAGTTGTGTAGATTGCTTCCAATTTTTTGTAATTTGTTGGAAGGCAACTGCTAATAAAAAGTCTACTATAGCAGTATTACATGCAAGGGTAGACCAGTGGTCTGAAAGGGTACCCAAATAAATATTTGTAGGAGAAAATGGAAAATTTGTGTAGAAAATATTATTTATTTGCGATCAAACTTTTAACCAGAATTGGTAAGTATTAGGACAAGATAAAAGAATGTGGAATAAATCAGCAGCTGTAGCATTACAAGAGCAGCAGTGTGACGAAATCTCTGGATTCATTTTGTGTAAGATATATGGGGTGATCATGAGTCTATTATATAGGAAAAAGATAGTTAGGGTTGTGTGGGCCAATCTTGATATTTTGTGAAGTTGTAATCATAGTTTATCCCAAAGGGCAATAGACCGTGAACTTTGAAAATCCCTCTTCAACTGTAATTCAGTCTCTGTCTTATCCCTTTGTTCTGGAAATGTACTGAGAAATGTGTATATTATAGAGGCATTAAGGTGAATGGCTAAAATAGGGGGAATGGTTTTATGTGGTAACACAGGAGTAGTTGTCGAAAAGGAAGATATGTTGGTAGAAACAATTTGGATCAAAGTTGTATATATGTTATAATATGGAATTGTGGAAGGTTACACAGTAATTCTGATGCTGGAAAGAAAAGAATCATTTGAAGAAGTTGATGTACCCAAAGTAAGCCTGTATCTCTCCAGGAGTTCCAAAAAATAGGCTTATCATTGAATTTTATAAGATTATTATGCCAAATTGAAGAGAGGAGAAAAGACGTGAAAAGAAAATAGATTTCAGAAGCTTATAAGTAATGTTATAGATAGGAGATGATGCATAACGAGATTTGTGAGTAAATGAAAGAAATTCTTGAAACAAAAAGGGAGAGAGAAGGGAAAGTTAAATATCTTTCCAAAGGGGAGAAGAATCTGGAGGCGAATCAAATAAGCATCGAGAGACCTGCTTAAGGAAAAATGCCGCATGATAAGACTGGAAGTCAGGAAAATGTACACCTCAATGAAGTGTATTGCGCATGAGTCTAAGAAGAGACATACAAGGTCTTTTATGATTCCATGAAAAGAAGAAAGAATAGAATACATTTTCTTTAAAAAGTAAGCAGGAGTAGTAATGGGAATGGCAGATATGGTATAAAAACAATTGGTGCACGCATCATTTTAATAGTATCAAGTCTACCCCACCAGGATAAATAGAGAGGGTGCCATTACGCAGTAGAAGTGGATAAAACAGCAAGAACCGCATTCATATTTAGGGTTAGAGTTTGTTTAATGGAAAGTGCAAACCAGAGCTCTAAATATTTAATTTTGTGGGCGTTCAAAGCAAAGTTAGAAAGGGAGATATCTTGTGTATAACAAAAACATTGAGAGGAAAGGTTTCACATTTGCCATTATTGAACTTGTAACCACAGAGTGTTGAAAAGGATTTAACTTCCATTAGAAAGGCAGGAAGAGAAGATTCAGGTTTAGATAAAAATAGGAGAATATCGTCAGCATAAAACCTCAGTTTAATATGTGAATTTCCATATTGATAATCAAGAATATTAGTGTTTTGCCTAAGTTTGGTAATAAAAGGCTCCAACGCGAGAATAAAAAGAAGCAGCGATAGAGGGCAACCTTGTCGGACACCTGTCTTTAAAGACAATGAAGGGGAAATAAGACCATTCACATAAATAACATCTGTAGGAGCAATATATAATAGGGAGATAAAACAAATAAGTTCATGGCTAAAACCGAACCAAGAAAGTGTGTGAAAAATAAATGACCAATCCATACGATTTAAAGCTTTTTCTGCGTCCAAGGAGATGGCTGCAAATGAGTGGGAATATTTATTCAATATATTGAAGAAAATTCTAGTATTGTCAGAAATACTTTATCCTTTAATAAAACCTGACTGCTCTTTGCCAATAAGTGAAGGTCAAAGTGGATCTAATCGAACAGCAAGAATTTTAGCAACAAGTTTATAGTCAGAATTAACTATAGAAATTGGTCTGTAGTTCTTCCGTAAATGTGGATCCTTACCATCTTTATGAATAAGACAAATAAGCACTTCTTGAAAAGTGCCATTAGAAGCTTTAGATTAAATGAAATGAGAAAACAGAACATGAAGCTTTGGAAGTAAGAATTTAGAAAATGGGAATAAAATACTCCAGGACAGGTCCAGGAGCTTTACCAGTTTTAAATGTTTTTAATGCTTGAGAGATATATTTTGGGGAGAGATCTTCATCTAGTGAAACGTCTACCAGTTGGAAAACATTTCTAACTAGATGAAAGGTGATGTTGTATATCAGCAGAATTTGAATCAGATTCAGGGGCATAATGGGTAGTATAATATGTTTTAAAGTAATCTACAATTTCATTATCTTTATATATATATATATGAGGATTCTATTCTCAGCCTAGAATACATTTTTGTGCGTTCTTTTTTTAATTTCAAGATATGTGGCAAGCAATTTACCTGCCTTGTTTAGGCTACCATAGTAACAGGCACTATTTTTAAGAAGGTAGGACGAAGTGTTCTCGATGGAGAGCTTGTTATATTTAAATTTTTCTGTAATAAGTTTATCCAGTTAAGATTTAGAGTTTGTGACGTTATTAAGTGTTTCTGATAATTTAATCTGTTTGAGAGTGTCAAGTGCTTTTTGAGAGTTTAATTTCCATTTTTTAGAAATGTAAGATAAAATAAAACCTCTAGCTGAGGTTTTAAATGTAGACCATTTTACATGAAAAGGAAGGTCAGAGGTCGAATTAAGGTTAAAGATTTCAACAGTAAAGGATTCAAAGGTTGAGGTAAAGATTGAGGCTGTTATTAAGGAGGTGTTGGTCTTCTATTACCTATGTGAGGGGGAGTAGTTCTAAGTCTAAAAGTATTGGGGCATGGTCAGAGATCAATATAGAGCCAATTTCTATGTGTATAATGTGCTGTGTCAATGATTTAAAAATTTAAAAAATGACCTTTACGAGATGGGGAGAAATGGGTAGGGGAGAAAAAAGTATATTCTCGCAACTGTGGGTTACGTAACCTCTTAGATTCAACAAGAGATCTTTGGTCAATTAGTATGGTAAATTGCTGATGCACTAAAGAGGGAACAAAAGTTACTTGAGAGGTACAATCAATCGAGGGGTCAAAAACTAGGTTACAATCACCACCAGAAATTAAATATTGTGTAGGAATAGACATCAAATTAACAGAGATAGCTGGCCAAACATTATTGTCAATTATGGTAGTTGCATCAACATTGAACAAAGAGATAGGAATATTATCAATTTTAAGATGCACAATCAACCAACGACCATCGTCTTCTGCTTCCTAAGAAAGACCAGTAGCATTGAGTTTTTTATGTCAAAGAGTAATAACTCCATTCCTTTTGCCCAAACTAGGAGAGGCAAAAACAGTTACCATCCATTGTCGCTCAAGTTTTAAAATGTCTGATGACACAACACAGGTTTCTTGTAGAAAATCAATATCTGACTTAAGGTTGGCTAGGTTGGAGAGTACTCTTTGCCGTTTAATGGGTGAACCCAAACCTTTAACATCCCAAGAAATAACATAGAACGTCATTTAACAAAAGTTAAAAGATAAATTATATATATAACTTGCAGCCCGTCCCGACGTTGTCCGGGTAGGCCATGGGTACTCACAAACTTTCTCTCAGGGGCCAAATTTACAGTGTAATTTGTGTCCGAGGGCCGCACCGGTGGGGGCGTGGTCAGTGAGAGAGGGGGCGGGGCTAGAGACAAAAAAAACTGTGACCATGAGGTTGAACACAGGCCCCTGCAGCGGATGTCTTCGTCCACTGAGCCACCACACCCAGCATACACACATATCTCTCTCTCTCTGTCTCCCTCCCTCTCTCTCTTTCTCTCCCTCCCTCCCTCTCTTTCTCTACCTCCCTCTCTCTCTGTCTCTGTCCCTCCCTCGTCTCCCTCCCTCTCTAGACTCCCTCCCTCTCTCGTCTCCCTCCCTCTCTCTTTCTCTCCCTCCCTCTCTCTTTCTCTCTCTCTCCCTCCCTCTCTCTTTCTCTCCCTCCCTGTCTCTCTCCCTCTCTCTTTCTCTCCCTCCCTCTCTCCATCTCCCTCCCTCCCTCTTTCTCTCCCTCCCTCTCTCTGTCTCCACCCTCTTTCTGTCTCCCTCCCTCTCTTTCTCTCCCTCCCTTTCTCTCCCTCCCTCTCTTTCTCTCCCTTCCTCTCTCTTTCTTTCCCTCCCTTTCTCTCCCTCCCTCTCTCTTTCTCTCCCTCCCTCCCTCCCTCTCTGCGTCTCCCTCCCTCCCTCTTTCTCCCTCTCTCTTCCTCCTTCTATCTCCCTCCCTCTCTCTGTCTCCCTCCCTCTCTGTCTCCCTCCCTCTCTCTGTCTCCCTCTCCCTCTCTCTCTGTCTTCCTCTCTCTCTCTCTCCCTCCTTCTCACCCTCCGTCTCCCTCCCTCCATCTCCCTCCCTCCGTCTCCCTCTGTCTCTCTCCCTCCTTTTGCCTCCGCCTCCCTCCCCCTCCCCTGACTCTCCCTCTCTCTCTCTCCCTCCCTCGCCCTCCCCTGACTCTCCCTCTCTCTCCCTCCCTCGCCCTCCCCCGACTCTCCCTCTCTCTCCCTCCCTCGCCCTCCCCTGACTCTCTCCCTCCCCTGACTCTCTCCCTCACTCGCCTGACTCTCTCCCTCCCTTGACTCTCTCCCTCCCTCTCTCTCCCTCCTTCCCCCTCCCCTGACTCTCTCGCTCCCTCGCCCTCCCCTCACGATCCCTCCCTCTCTCTCCCCTCACGCTCCCTCCCTCGCCCTCCTCGACTCTCTCCCTCCCTCAACCTCCCCTGACTCTCCCTCCCTCTGTCTCTCCCTCCTCTGACTCTCTCCCTCCCTCACCCTCCCCTGACTCTCTCGCCCCCTCGCCCTCCTCTGACTCTCCCTCCCTCGCCCTCTCCTGACTCTCCCTCCCTCGCCCTCTCCTGACTCTCTCCCTCTCTCTCCATCACCGTCTCCCTATCTCTGTCTAGGCGATGTGTAATAATTCTATTAGAAATATCACGAAAAGCAAGAGCTATTTGCTGCACACATCGAACCACCTTCCCCAGCCTTCCCAAAATCTGCAGCACATTATTAATGACACACCGAATGTAGAGGGTGCACGAGAGCTGGCTGGACCGCTGCAGCAGAGATCAGGTGTAATCCGGAGGGCAGAGATTCCAAATAAGGCTGGGCTGATTCAGACTTTCATCCCTTCAGTGTCGATAAAATAAATGTTACTCGGGGAGCAAGAGCTGCGCAGAGTGATCTCCAAGTTCATGCTCGGCTCGGTTCAATCAGTCACGGGGTTTGTCCTGGTCACTGTAATGGTCCAACAATTCCCCCCCCCCCTCCTACCTGTGTGGCAGCCCGCGATGAGACAGCGCGCACACAGCCGCTTCTCAGGTCTTTAAAAGACCATTAAATTGTTAATGAGGCTTTGTTCTGTTTCACCTCTTCTGAGGCCCTGCAGCTCCACTCTTTGGCTGGAATCTCCCGGCCCCCCCTAGAGCAGAGCCTCTCCGAGGCCAGGCTGCATCAACCAGCGGTATTTACTGACACTCTGGAAACATTTCTTATTTAAACTGGTACATGTCTGCAAGGTCCGCGGGCTGCCAAGGAAGGCTTGCCGGGCCGCTGGCGGCCCGCGGGCCGTACTATGAGTACCCCTGGGGTAGGCTTTGCTGGGTGAAAGGTACTCACCAGCATCGCTCCCCTGGGCATGTCGATGTCGACGCTCCTCCCCGCGCTCCTGGCCGCTCAGCCTCAGTGTACTCTAAAATGTGTCCTCTGCATAAACACTATACATCTTTAACACACTCATAATGCCCGATGTATGTTAGAAGGAATTTCAGAAAGTAGCCTAGAAATAGCTGGCGTGCACTTGAATCCCTTCACGAGAGAATTAATTGCAGTATGGTCTTTTGATTTCCATGACACCACTCTCTATAAATAGTGTGAGAAAGTCCAAAATAAAAATCAGTCTTTCAGACCCTTTTTGTTTTATTTTTCTGCTCCCTGATTTATGGTTTTAGCTTGTGTTTTTCCACCCATTCAATCCTGTGTCAGCCCCCTCCGAGTCAAGCCCGCGTTCTCAGTGGCTATATAGTAAACCAAATTAACCCAGTTTGCGTGGGAGCTGCTTGCAGCTAGATTTATGGCCCTGTGGCTGTGTGCGGGGCAGTGGTTATCAGCTGCGCATACAGGGCTAGGAATTATCTGGATCCGGGCACCGTGGACGGTTATGACTTCAGCCCGTAGAGATATTAACCAGACCCGCTCCCAAATAAAGCCTAATAAGTCCTAATTTTAAACAGTGTTCGTGACAGATGGGAGCAAGGAGGAGAGTGCATCAGCGCTAATGAAGACTGTTGACTGTATGTTCGCTTTAGCTGTGACGGATGGCACTTGGAGTGCTATGTTAGCAGGACGTGGGCTGCTGTTATACAGAGAACTGGAAAGGTTGTGCGGTAATGTGCCTTTTGATGTGTGCTAGTGGCTTTCGGGTGTGATGCACTTCTTCCGGATTCCCCGTCCTCCCCGCACTTCTGTCCGCCTGCGGTAATGTACCTTTTAATGTGTGCTCCTGGCTTTCGGGGTGATGCATTTCTTCCGGCTTCCGTGCTCCTGTGTGCTCCTGGCTTTCAGGGGGTGATGCATTTCTTCCGGCTTCCGTGCTCCTGTGTGCTCCTGGCTTTCAGATGGTGATGCATTTCTTCCGGCTTCCGCCTCCTGGACGCTCCTCCCCGCGCTCCTGGCCGCCGAGCCTTGATGTCAGCACGCACGTCGTTAGCTGGCGCTACTTCGAAGGGACTACTTTTCCTTAAAAATTACTTTGCCCTTCCAACATATATTTTTTTTATTATATAGCCTATGTCCATCTGCTTGCCCTGACGTTTTCAAAGATGTATTGGCTGTTTGGATTGGCGCTGTGGTTCCCGAGTTTACCCGCCTCAAAGGTTCCCAGTTCTCGCTTTATAATAGTAGTATAGATATAGTTTCAAGGGTAAAATCGTATACCAAGAAATGCCCTTGAGCTCTTTTAGAAGATAATAAGAAAAGAAGATAGAAATAAAGTGTAAAGAAGAAGAAAGCGAAGAGAAAAAAGAGAAAGAAAGTAAGGAGAGAAGAGAAGATATGTAGAATCGATAGATAAATTGAACAAAATGACATACAAAAACATAAATATGGGTCAAGGGTGGTGAGGCCACAAGGGGAAGATGCAACAGCCAACTGGAACCCCAGGGCAGGTGAGAAGGAAAAACAACCATCCAAAGGATGAAAAAGGAAAAGGATCGAGAGACGGAACAGCACCTAACATATAACGAACAAAGAAAATGAAAAAACTAAACGTATTATTCAAGACATTTCATAAGCAGTTGTAACATTGGGCATATGAACACAGTTTCACATCAATAAAGAATGTTAATCAAAAGACATCCTAGCTACTTCCATAGCTTCTTCCTTGCAATTGTCGAGAAATCACTGTAATAAAACAGGATCTTCATAAGTAGTAGTTTTGTTTCAATATGTCACTTTAAAAAGACATGGGTGAAGCAATCCAAATCTAGCATTAAGACAATGTAAAGTCAAAAGTAAAGTCACATTTGTAAAGCGCACAATCACCCGTAAGGGTCTCTAGGCGCTGGGGGCCGTCGGGAAGATTAAGCGAGCTATTGCCCAGAGTCACATGGTGCTGTGCTAACCTGCCGCCGGAGCCGGGGATCGAACCGTGGTCCCCAGATTCCAGCGTCAGTCGCCCTGGCCACGGCGCCACACCTCTTCCATGTAGGGCTGGTCGCCTAGCTAGACAACTCTTTCTCTTATCTACTGTGGCTTTAGCATAATCCTGAGAGAAAAACAAAAGGGGAACCCTGCCATAAGATATGGAGTTTTGTTTTAACTGCTTGTAAAACTTTCAGCAAATCAGTATATTCCAAAAAGTACAAAATAACTTCTCTCGGTTTTTGGGAAGAAGATATCAGACGTGGATTATGAGCTAGTCTATGAGCTCTTTGAATATTCAGCTGTGGTGTTTCAAGTAACTCAAGAATGGTTGGTACAAAAGACTGAAAGAAGGAGACATGGTTGGATCCTTCAAGTCCTTCAGGTAAGCCATAAATGTGGAGGTTGTTTAATCTATTGCGGGTTTCAAGGTTCTCTACTTGCTTTGTAAGAAATTTCCATCTACATGGGGAGGATTTGTTGAGCAGCTGTCTGTAGAGATTCCACCTGTTCTTCCATTTGAGTTACTTTGTTATTAACACCTTCAGCGCGGCGTGAATTCTCGCGCTGTGCTGAAGGTTCTAAGAAACGGGCGTGGCCGCGACGGAACGGTTCCGTCATAAGCACAGCCCAACCGGCGCTCGTGACGGAACCGTTCCGTCACAAGCATCGAAGGGGTTATAGCAGACCACTTATTATCGAGATGTTGAAGACACTTGTTTCCTCCCCATTGGGTATAAGAGCTCGTATCTCTTCCTAAAGTAACTCTAAAGATATTGGCGGGGGAGATTCAACTGGTGAGGGAGGGTCTTTTTTGACCCGCTTGGTCAACAACATTGCTGTTGTAGTATTAAGCTTAGTTTTATTTATTTATTTGAAAAGTTTTGCATAGCGCGGACATGACCCCTGAGGGTATCAGAGCACTTTACATAGTTATAAGTAGAAAAAGGGAAAAAGATAGGTGAGAGAAAACATGGAAACAGTGAGGCAGTAGACAACAGGGGAAAGCAGAGATTGGATTGGGGTGGGCGAAGGAAGGTGGAAGGGAGCTGGTGGAAAGAAGGAGTAGTTTATGTCCTGTAACTCCAGTTCTGTAGTAGGGGTATCTCTGTTATAGTCATAATCTAGTGAATAGTCCCGCCCATGTGCGTGGACCCTGGAGCAATCAAAAATAATCTCTTATAGTGTCAAAAAATGCAGAAAAGCATAGACACTTAAGAGAGATAATGCAGCCTAAAAAGGCTACACTGTCCAGTACTTCAAGTAGAAATTCCACCACAAAATCCACAAAACAGCAAAAGCCTGTACAGATTTCCCTTGCTTTAGCAGCAAACTCCCTCAGGAATGATAGAGAGAAGAACCTGGACAGACAAGCCCCATAGGCTGCCATTATGTGGCTCAAAACAGCATACTGTGCCTTTAAGAGAATCTTCCAGAACCTTCTCCCAGTATCCCAGAATGCATAGCAGGTCCAACTGACTTCAGTTCTTTTTGAAGGCGTAACACGCCAGACCTGTAGCATTCCATAAAGGAATATGTCTCTCTCCACCGGGGAGGAGGGAGGGCGCTTATGACTATAACAGAGATACCCCTACTACAGAACTGGAGTTACAGGACAGAAACTACTCCTTCTGTAGTAGGGGATCTCTGTGTATAGTCATAATCTAGTGAATAGAATGGCAAGCCCATCCCCACACCAAAGCGGCGGTGGAGAAAAGAGAATTAACGCCACTACTGTGCGAACAGATTTCGCAGCAAAGCCTGCCCAACCTGAGCGTCTGCCCTGGCATCAAAGTCCAGGCAGTAATGCTTAGCAAAGGTATGAACTGACTTCCAAGTGGCCGCCTTGCAGATTTCTGCAATCGGAACATTACGGAGCAATGCTGTCGTGGCAGCCTTGCCCCTGGTGGAATGAGCCTTAGGCTTACCTCCTAAGGTCTTATTAGCTTTTTGGTAACACAGCTGTATGCAGGACACAATCCACCTAGAGATAGACTGCTTAGAGGTCGCAAGACCCGTCCTGACTGATCCATAATTGATGAACAATTGGTCTGACCTACGAATATCACTGGTTTTATCCAGATAAAATTTCAGCACCCTCCTAACATCCAGGGAATGCAAAGACCTTTCCGCTGGAGACGAAGGATTCTGAAAGAACGTAGGTAAAGTTATAGCCTGATTGATATGAAAATCAGAAACAACCTTGGGAAGAAACTTAGGGTGAGTACGCATAACAACCTTAGCAGCATGAAATACAGTATAAGGTTCTTGGCAACACAACGCCTGAATTTCACTCACCCTGCGGGCCGATGTAATGGCCACAAGGAACGCCGCCTTCCAGGACAGGTGCTGCAACGAAGCCTTATGAATCGGTTCAAAAGGCTCCTTCATCAATCTGGACAGCACCACATTCAAGTCCCACGAAGGCGAAGGAAGCCAGACAGGAGGGAACACTTTCTTCAAGCCTTCCAAAAAGTCTTTGATCACAGGGATCTGAAAGAAGGAAGTCTGTGAAGGGCATTTCCTGTAGGCAGTCAAAGCAGCCAGATGAACCTTAATGGAATGAACATTAAGGCCAGACTGCGCCAGATGTAGCAGATATGGAAGGATGACATCCTCCTTGCATGTAGTCGGGTCATAGTTCTTAGACTTGCACCAGATGCAAAACCTCTTCCACTTGTAAGCATAAGAAGTCCTAGTGGAAGGTCGCTTAGCCTCCTTCAGTATGTCCATACAATCCTCTGGGAGATTCAGATGGCCATATTGCACTATTTCAGGAGCCATGCCGCCAAACTCAAAGACGAGAGGTTGGGGTGCACCATCCGCCCCCCGAACTTTGTGAGAAGGTCCGGCCTGCACGGCAGCTTCATGTGAGGAAGGAGAGACCGGTGAAGCAGGTCCGTGAACCACCACTGTCTGGGCCATTCCGGGGCAATCAGTATCATCCGCGCCCTGGACTGGGACAGCTTGATGAGAACCGTCGGAATCAGGGGAATGGGTGGAAAAGCGTACAGAAAGCTGTTCGACCAGTTGATCCATAACGCGTTCCCCAGCGTCCCCAGCTGGTAGTACCTGGAGGCGAAGTATCGGCATTTGCTGTTTTCGGCGGTGGCGAACAGATCTACGTCTGGCGTCCCCCACCTTGCGAAGACTTCTCCTAGTACTTCGTCGTTTATGACCCATCCGTGGTTTTCCTGAATCAGTCTGCTCAGTTCGTCTGCCTGAACATTCTGCACACCTGGCAGATGCGTGGCCGTTATCGACAGTCCTCGAGTCAGAAGCCAGTGCCAGATCGCCTGCGCCTCCTGTGACAGAGTGCGTGATCTCGAGCCCCCCTGCTTGTTGAGGTAATACATCGTTGTCGTGTTGTCCGTCTGAACAAGCAGAGAGTTGGTCTGAAAGGACGGATGAAAGGCCTTCAGTGCCAAGTGAACACCTCTGAGTTCCAGGAAATTGATGTGGTTCGTGGACTCCGTCGGGGACCACGTCCCTTGAATCTGTAGGTCTCCGGAGTGCGCTCCCAGCCCTGGAGAGAAGCATCCGTCACGATAGTCTGAGTGGGAATGTCCTTGTGGAAGGGAACCCCTCTGAGGAGATTCTCCGCTGAACACCACCACTTCAGAGACTGAAGAGCATGTAAAGACAGTCGTATCTTGTCGTCCCAAGATCCTCTCCTCTGGTCCCATTGATCCTCTAAGCACTCTTGCAGCGGTCTCATGTGCAGCCGTGCATGTGGCGTCAGGAAGATACAAGAGGCCATCGATCCCAGTAGAGACGACACCGTCCTCACTGTTGGAGATGGAGCGGCCATAAGAGCCTGAGCCTTCCGAAGGAGAGATAATCGTCGCTCCTCCGAAGGAGACACGCTTGCTGACAGCGTATCGATGGAGGCTCCCAAGTACTGGATGCACTGGACCGGAGTCGGGACAGACTTGGACATGTTGATGTGCAACCCCAGCTTGTTCAATAGAACGCACGTCTTCTGGATGTGTGCTTGAGCTTCCGAGAAGGAGGAGGCCTTGATCAACCAATCGTCCAGGTACGGGTAGACAAACACCTTGTTCTTCCTCAGGTGTGCCGCTACCACTGCCATGCACTTCGAGAATGTCCTGGGCGCAGACATCAGCCCGAATGGAAGTACTGTGTACTGATAGTGGTTGGTGCCGACTTGAAATCGCAGAAACTTCCTGTGCTTGCATGCAATGGGTACATGGAAGTATGCATCCTGCAGGTCTATGGCACACATCCAATCTCCTCCTTGCAACTGAGGGTAGATCTGATGCAACGACAGCATGCAAAACTTTTCTCTGCGAATCCACTTGTTTGCCTGTCGCAAGTCCAGAATGGGCCTGAACTCGTTCTTGTCCTTCTTGCGGACCAGAAAGAACCGGGAGTACAGGCCTCTTCCTCTTTGAGACAGAGGTACGTCCTCTATCGCCCTTTTCCTTAACAGGATATCGGCCTCCGCCTGGAGCTCGAACCACCTGATACTGCGAGCTGACCGGGGGAATCGATGGAGGAGGGCTGGTGAACCGAAGACTGTATCCATTGCAAACAATATTCAGCACCCACTTGTCCTGAGTAATTTTTCTCCACTCTGCCAGAAAAAATTGAACGCTTCCCCCCACCGGAGCGGGTAACGGACGAAGGGGAAGTAACCGCTCAGGGTCGAGACCCAGCCCGGCCCTTGTTCGCGGTAGAAGACTGCTGTCCACCTCTACCCCTCTGACGTTTCTGGAAGGGCCTTCTGTACTGCTGCTGTTGTTGCTGCTGCTGTTGCCCAGAAGACTGTCCCCTTCCTCTACCCTGTGACCCGAACCGTCGTTGGAACTGGCGGTAGGGTTTCTTCTCTTTGGGCTTCTCCAAGCCCACAGCCGTCAGGGTTTCAGCCTCGGCCTTCATCCTGGCCATTTCGTCATCTGCGTGTTTCCCGAAGAGGGTATCGCCGGAAAACGTCAGATTTGCCACTCGTTGTTGTGCTTCAGGCTTGAGCGACGTCAGCCGGAGCCAAGCATGGCATCTCTGATTGATACCATGGCAGTATCCATGCGCGGCCAACAGGGAGATATCCGCCGCGGCGCTGATGGCCTGGTTCGAAACCAGCATCCCTTCCTGGACGATCTCCATGAAGTCCTCTCTCCTGTCACGCGGGACAAGATCCGCAAACTGTTCCATGGAGTCCCACAGTGCGCGGTCATACCGCCCCAACAACGCCGAGTCGCTGGAGGCCTTCATCGTCGTGGAAGACGTCCCATATGCCTTCCGTCCAGCCGAGTCAATCCATCGGCTCTCCTTATCCGGAGGCAGAGTGGAGGACGGGGAGGTAGCATGCAGTTTCCGAGCCGCCGTCACAATCACCGAATCAGGCACTGGGTCCTTCCGTAAGAAGGCCGGGTCCGACTCTGGAGCCCGGTACTTCTTGACAAGCCTGGAGGGCGCAGCTTTCACCACCGCCGGCGTAAGGAAGAGCTGTTCAGCAGGCTCGACCAGTCCTGGCACCAAAGGCAGTAGGGGACGAGACAGGTGCTTCGTGTGCAAAGTCTCGAAGATCACAGAAGTCGTGGGCGTAGGGGCCGTCACCTTGATCCCCAACTTCGCAGCCCCTCTCAGGAGAACCTCCTGGAACGTGCCAATGTCATCTATCGGAGACACCCTCGTCTCCGGTGAATCCGACAATGTAGGTGAATACGAACGGGTCCCAGAGGCCGAACGAGACCTGGACCTATGCCTCCCATGGCGATGTCTGGATCTCGAGGAGGATCCATGTCCACTCCTAGATCTATCTCTCCTCCCTGAGCGAGACCTCGATCTCCTGGGTCTGGGACGCTCCGCCGGCTTCCCCGGCTCGGACGTCTTGGGCTTAGGAGGAACCTTCAACTTAGGAGTCTTCTTCGGAGGTGTCGGAAGTCTGGGCATTGACACCGATCTCGGTGGAACCGGAGGAGGAACACCCGGTACTGGGGCCTGCGGTCCGGAAGGACGAGCAGGCAGAGGAGGCAATGGAGGAGGAGTCGGAGCCCTCGGAGGAGGACCTCTAGGCAAAGGAGGAGGAGGAGTAATAGTCTTCTTAGGGGTATACACCTCTGAGTACGCCGTTCCCGGCGAGCCACCATCCCGTCCTGACTGAGGGGAGCCCCCCACAGTCTTCGGCCTGTCCTTACGACCCCCTGACGTCGAAGACCGGTGTTCAGACGTCGAACGTGGTCCCCTCGACGTTGAGCGGCCCTTCGGCGTCGACCGGTTTACATGCCTCGGCGTCGACCGGCTTCTATGCCTCGACGTCGATCCTGACCAGATAGACGATCCTCGAAACCTCGACGACGATCGCTTGTGCCTCGGCGTCGACCGCCTCGACGGCGACCTCTTCGACTGTCTCGATGGCGACCTCGATCGCCTCGACGTCGACTTCTTCTTCGCCGGAGACCCTTTCTGCCTCGACGGCGATCTCTTCCGCTTCGACGGCGGCCTCGACGACGAGGGTCCCCTCGACGACGATGATGTCCTTGACGGCGAACGGCGGTGTCGCCTCGACGGCGAGCGCCGAAGCCTGGTCCGCCGACGCCGTCCACTCGACAGTGATGGCGACGACAAAGAAACCGTCACTGGGTTCGACGGCGGCCGGTGTAAGCTCCTCGACGTCGACGGGCGACGTTTTCTCAACCCAGAGCCCTGGGGAGACTGGGAACTGGCCGTGGACCTTCCTCTCGACGTCGTGGTCGGAGCCACCGATCCAGACGGAGAAATAGGACGTGTGCTGGACTTCCTGCCCCTGGGGAGCCCCCCCAGAGGCCTCAGCATGGGCAGATGAAGCCCCAGCAGACCCACCTTGAGCCTTCAGCCTCCTTTCCTCTAGGCCCTGAAGTCTGATCTTCCTCCTGTCTTTCAGGGTCCTGCCAGAGAAGCCTTTACAGATCTCACACTTCTCTGGAACATGGGAAGAGGACAGGCAGAGGATACACACCTCATGAGGGTCTGACTTAGCCATCTTCCTGGAGCACTCAGGGCATTTGTTGAATAAAGAAGGCATATTCGACAAAAAAAGAGTGCAAACACCAAGAAGAAAAGTCACAAAGTACTTTAAAAGTACTCAAAAACGAAATTTCAATGAAAAAACACTAAACAACCCTAAAAGGGGAGAGCTCAATGCTCCAGGGTCCTGCTTGCAGGAGCCGGAAAAAAGAACTGAAGTCAGTTGGACCTGCTATGCATTCTGGGATACTGGGAGAAGGTTCTGGAAGATTCTCTTAAAGGCACAGTATCCTGTTTTGAGCCACATAATGGCAGCCTATGGGGCTTGTCTGTCCAGGTTCTTCTCTCTATCATTCCTGAGGGAGTTTGCTGCTAAAGCAAGGGAAATCTGTACAGGCTTTTGCTGTTTTGTGGATTTTGTGGTGGAATTTCTAGTTGAAGTACTGGACAGTGTAGCCTTTTTAGGCTGCATTATCTGTCTTTAAATTCTCTCTTAAGTGTCTATGCTTTTCTGCATTTTTTGACACTATAAGAGATTATTTTTGATTGCTCCGGGGTCCACGCACATGGGCGGGACTATTCACTAGATTATGACTATACACAGAGATCCCCTACTACAGAAGGGCAATATACATCAATAGTTGACTTCTTACTAGATGGAAATGTTTGACGCAGATACTCCTGAATTGGAGGGTGATATTATGTGATATGAATCCTCCATGAAATTTTGCAGTACTGAAAAAGGGTTTGCGTCCAACAAAGTGAAAGACTTGGGGCCTTATTTTGATGTTGTTAGCAAAGATTCCAAACAGAATTCAGATTAAGCTAATCCAATGCGGAGCCTTTGTTCCCGACTGAATTGTCCACCCGTCCGGACAACCAAGTACAATGTGAGGAAGCCATCCGGGCTGACCGAATCGGTTCCGAACCCAATTCAGGCAGCCCGACTCATTCAGAGTCGAATCATGCAGCTCAATGGGAACGGTTTCCAAGCGAGTACGATGACCGATTCTGACAGCCGTACCCACTTGGTTTTGTCGAGACGTAACAACTGTGGGAATTGGACTTTGGGGGCCTGTAGCAGGCCCCCCTTCACCTTTGGCCCTCTGAATCGGTCGAGGGGGGTACCCATGGGTCCCCCCTTCCCATGCATGCACAGTGTGGCGGGCACCTTGAGGTGCCTGCCACAGGGTGCACGCTTTTCCCCATCCACCCTTTTTTTCAGTCGGAGCCTGTGTTCATTTTGGGTACACAGTCTCCCATTGAATTCAATGGGAGTCCGAGTGAACCTAGTATGTAAACATATGGACACATCGTAATCGGTTGGTGGGACTCCCAGAGTGCGATTTGTACAGAAAGCATTCCGAAACCAACTCGTCTGGAAGGCTTTTCAAACAACATTGAAATTGGGCCCTAAGTCTGCGACAAAGAATTAACAGCACGTCCTCTGACTTAATTAATTCTCCCCATATACTTAGGCGGTAAAATAGCAGTAATTAATTCTCTTGGCGGGGATAAACAAGAAGTCATCAACAGTAATTAACTTTGTAATGTTGAAAAAGAGCAACTGGTAGATATAAATATGTGAAGTGCCGAAAGAAAGATGTTAAGGCAATGATAATTGCTTTCAAGATGATACGCTCATATTTAAAACTGTGTTCATTCCTGTCATAAAAAGAAGAAAAGGAATATTTCTTTAAAATATGACAATTCTGTGGTAATTCAAAATATTATTGGAATAAGTATCTGGTACAGAATGCAACACAAGCTCTGGACACTGGTCATACCTTGTTTCATTAGGCAGCACTGCCGGAGTACAAAATGGCGGCAGCTATTCTCCTCAGAGAGACGGGCCACACATATGAAAACAATAACACGGTACAAAACACTTACCATGGCATGCTAGAATGTCGGATACAGGCAGGAGACCTTTTCTGACTTCTACTCCACCTATCTTATTGTGTGCAGGAGCGTTGTGTCCGCATGAAAGGAAGCCGTCTTCCTGAATCACCGCGGAGCGTCGTCAGCTCGGCACCATCTTTGTCGGCGCCAAGCCACGCCTTCCAGAGTTTGGGATCTTTCAGAAAAATGAGCTGGGTCGATCAAAAGTGCAGAGTCAGTGCAGATCACTGTAAAAACAAATGCAGTGTATTCCTCTACCCTTCACAATAAGCTTACTTTTGAAGCAGAGGAAGAGATTCCACTTGTCATAAAGAAGCACTAGGGGCCCCATGTAATTCTATGATTGTGTGAACCAAGAATCCTAGTGGAAAATGGAAGGTTGTGCAGGACCTGTGCAAAATTAATGATATAGTGATCCCATGTTGTCCCATGGATCCAAATCATGCAGTAATCGTAGACATGTGTTAAGTATTTTTCTTGACTTTGTTGCTAGGGATGGTTGGCTACTGTCATCAGTGGATTTCCAACTTTTCTCTGATTGCAAGGCCTATACAGAGGCTGCCTCACAGTTATGTGAGGGACGTGGCACCGTGGAGCAATAGGTGCATGTAGGAGAGTGGGGTCTACTTTCCTATGGTCACCCCACTTTTTGCTTTTTGCTTCACTGGTTTTCGACTTAGATGTGGCTGTGTCCCTGCTAATCAGACCCACAGCCCTGCTGTTCTCTCTCTAAATTCACACCATGTACATTAGGTGCATCACCAATTGGGATTTGGGTCATTCTTGTGAGTCCCTGTACAGTGTACTGTAGGTACCCAGGGCATAGGTGCACCCAAGGCCTACCAGGGGCTGCAGCATATCTTTTGCCACCCCTGGCTGGCCACCCAAACTGACACAACTGGCTGATCACTCAGCTGGGGCAAGGTTGTGTAATCACCCCTTGCTTAGATATAGTATTCCTATATCTAACCTTATATATAGACACATATGCACCTATAAGTCACTCCTATGGCAGGCCTTAACAATCCTGGAGGCAGAGTGCTTGGGTTTATGTGAGATGATGCTCTA
Organism: Lissotriton helveticus; assembly: GCF_964261635.1. Lineage (NCBI taxonomy): Eukaryota > Metazoa > Chordata > Amphibia > Caudata > Salamandridae > Lissotriton > Lissotriton helveticus. Next base: position 53,143 of record NW_027611922.1, read on the forward strand.
GCACGAGCTGAGCCTCTCTGCAGCTTTTGGAACCATGTCCTTATAGCTGTTCTATGATATTGCCATACCATATACTCTTAAGTGCATTATGAACCTCGCGGTTAAATGCTAATTTTGGTTTGGCTTTATCAAAACATGTAGTGTAAGTTGTCATACGCTTTGGAATACTACCCCCTCGCCAGTTCTGGCGACGGCGGTAGCATTCCACCCTTCTTGAGGGAGAAGACATGTTGTTCCTACTAATCCCGGTTAAAGTTAACCAGAGCCTCAGCATCACAAAATGGATGCTGCTGCCACAGACACAAGTCTGACCTCCTGCTGCTGGGAGTCCTTCCAGCGAGGGAGGCTTGGACAATAGGTTTCCTGTCTTGGGAGGTGCTAGCACCACCCCAGACAGGCCATAGTGTATTGGGGCAGGGAGGGCTGAATGAAATGAGACACTGCCTGGGGCACACAAGGTGTCCCATGCATAGTCCAGTTCAAACCGGTGCTGGGGCACACATCACAATACCCGGGGATCTCCGCTGTTCGAGACGAGGAGAGAGACCATTGAGTCCCCGTCAACCGATTACTGCCGCATAGAATTGCGACGTAAGAACTGTCACCGCCGTATCCTAGCGGCGTGATTATCCTAGGAGCAACGTACTCCTAATATAGAGCCCGACCCTTGAGGAGGAATCCATCGTGGGCCCCTGGCCATTCCAGGCCCGACTTCGCCCACATTAAGGCACCCTAAATACCCGGGCCTTCTGATCCATTATAACAGCGCCTGACCCTGACCACCAACGGGACTCGGCAGGCGTTTGCAATTAAAACAGGCAATGAATAATACAGTCCTGATGATGATCCCGGTTTATTAGGAGCCAGGGGGATCGAAACGTCGACGCTTTAACAGTTCTCCAGTTAACCCATTTTGTATATTGTCCTGTAGATACTGTATGTCGAAGCTTGCTGAGAATTGTGTAACATTTTGCAAGCGACATTTGGCTCCAATGTTTTTTTGCCTGCTAAAATTCTTTTCTTGACTTGTTTATTTTTCTTACTATATGTTTTCTGACTTTGGGATAGGTACAGGAGTGTGCCCTATCTAAACGTGTGTATGTGACCTCCCCTAGGTCAATTGAATTCTTCTTGATCATACATTAAATATTTCCTCACCCGGCTGGGTGGAGAAAATCTGATTATAGGACTGATTCCGGTCTATAATTTCATTGTTTACTTTATTGAACTATCCTTAGGACCCTTGTTCTCTATAATAATACACCCTATGCAAGCAGGCACCATCAAGTGATCAACAGTTTGCTTTGTCGACGCTCCCGCTGGAGCCCGAGCACAGAGCCTGACAAGACCCGGACTTCCAGACTTCCAACAGCCCGATCCACAGTCACAGCAGAGCTGAGACCCGTGGAGGCGACGAGAGACGTGGGACCGGCCCTCTTGGAAAGCCAGTGAATTGCTTTCTGTGCAACATCTGAGGAACCCTCGAAGTTGTTCATTGGGGATTAAGAAGCTTCAGTCCTGAGCACCAACTGCACCGAATATCAGCCCTTCACACTCCACGAGTTCTGCGTGGGGCCCTTCTGCATTTTTGAACTCTACGCATCTGTCCGGTCACTTGCCCGTTGGCTAGTGGCCTCTGTGACGATGAAACCTTTGATTTACAATGCTGGTCTGGTTGCTCCAGACTGGCCCCTGCTCCCCTGAAAAGGAGCAGCCCATCAGACCTTGCTGGTCTGATTAAGAAGCCATCTTCCTTTTCTGCATGGGTTGCCTTTGCCAAGGTTTGTTGACTCCAATCCAGAAGCCGACACCGCCAACAGCGAGAGCCTTTGTGGGACAGTCAGTATCCAGCGCCTGGTTGTCGTTGACACCTCCTGGTCCACGTGGCTGCAGAGACAAGCTTCACAACATCACCTGATCGCATCCTGACATCGCCTGGTTCCTTCCTGGTACCTTCCTGGTCACTGGCTAGTGACCCAGACTCTGTCCCCTATGCTTTCAGGTAATCTTCATCCTCGATCCGCCCTGGGATGCAACCGGACACTTCTCTCCTGGTCGCCTGCAGCATCTTTCTCCAAGGCTCCATAGGAATCAGCGACGAAACCCGACACACTTTGACACCTATGCACCCGCTTCCTGTGAGTGAGGTAACGCAAGTATTTTGGTACTCCTGCGGGTATTGACTATCCTAGTGTCCTAGTTTCAAGTAGCTTTTCCCTAGTCCATCCGGAAGTGTCCTAAAAGAACGAGTTTCCATTTCTTTCGTTCTCATTCTAACTCTATGGTAACTCGCGTGCATGTAAAGACACTGCACGCGCATCCCGTGGGCCTCCTGCTCTCTATCCTTTGGTAATAGAGTGTAGCCCCAGCGATTCTCCAGACCATAGGCCTTTCCTTCGTTAGTGATGTGGTTCTTATACCACTATTTTAGTATATGATTCGAAGTGCCCCTAGGGCATTACTGTATTTTGTGCAACTTATTGTATGTTTATTAAGTATCTTGGTATGGGATGTTTGTCATCATAACGCATGCTTTTACTATGCATGCCTTTGCAACGCAGGTTTTACAACGCAAGTCGTTACAACGACTTGCGTTGGGGGGCGCTGGAGAGTGGAATAGTTTAATTTACTATTCCAACTCCAGTCCCCGTGGATAGTAGGGAAGGTTTTGGATAGTAAATTAAACTATTCCCTATCCTGCAGCGCCCCCCAGCGCAATTCGTTGTAATGACTTTCGTTGTAAAACCTGCGTTGTAAAGGTACTGCGTAGTGAAAGTTGTGTCGTAAAGGATGTTTCCCTTGTTATGTGCTTGTGCCTCTGACCTCTTAAAGAGTTCAGAGGATTAATTTAGTAATAAATACATATATATTTTATATATATCCTGTGTGGTGTCCTTTCATTTGGTATTAAAGGGATTGCATATGGTAAAACAGCTGGCTTCACATGCCCTCTTGAGTTTAGCCTAAGACTGCTTTGTCCATGCTACCACTAGGATAGCTGGTCTATAAGGTTGACTTTACAACCATCACCATAAGGGTTGCTTGGACTGGTGCAAGGTGCTCACTAGAATAGTGAACATCATATACCAGGCCAACTTCTCACATTGGTGTGCAGCGGTTGGGATTTGAGCTTGCTGTTGTTTTACCAATTGTAATCTTTGAGATATCATTTGAAAGATCACATAGGTACCGTAGGTACATATAACAAGACTTAGAATACTTAAGTTCTACTGAACTTAGTTGTTGTAGACCAAAGGGCCTAGCACACCCTGACTACAACTCCTAGGGAGGTTTAGTAGGAAAACACTTAGTGTAGGTCGGTGCACACACCACACCTCACTAGATCATGTCTGGCACAGGTGAACCATCTGGATCTCTACCTGTGGTGAGTGACCCTCCCAGGGCACCCTCCAGATATGAAATCCTCAGCTTTCGAGAACTGAGAAACGTGTGTACCACAAGAAAGTTGAAACAGGGTTCTAACCCTACCCTTCAGCACCTGATGGAACTCTTAGATGAGAGTGACACTCTCAAGGCCTCTGGCTCAGAGCCTACAGGGAGAACAGGAGAGGACATACCCTCCACAGAAGATGAGGCCCATGTTCCTACTGTCATAGATGATGATGAGGAAGAGGAGGAGGAAGAAGGTTCTGAGGAAGAGGTAGACAGCCAGGCCCAAGTTAGGAGACTTAGCCAGGCTAACCTAAGCCTACATGGGGCTGGAGAAGGGCTAGCCCTTCCCAGACCCAACAGTAGACTTAACCAGAGGTATAGGAGGGAAAGATCTCACTCAGGTGAATCTCTCCACTCCAATACCTCTAGAGAATCTCAGAGAGGAATGACTTCCTCTCAAAGGAGAGAACATGAGGCTAGGATGAGGGAAGTCCAGATCAGAATAGAGAAGGAAGAACTTGCCCTAGCCCAAGCAAAACTTGCTTTAGCATGGGAGCAAAAGTTAAGTGGATTAGATTCCACTGGTGGCAGCAATATCCCTAAGGATAAAGACAGGTCCTATGACAATAGACACCTGAGTAAGATTGTGCCCCCCTACAAAGGTGGGGATGAAATCCACAAGTGGATAACTGCTTTGGAGAGGGCCTGCAAAGTACAGCAGGTACCCCAAAGTCAGTGGGCAGCAATCTTGTGGCTCTCCTTTTCAGAAAAAGGAAGAGACAAGCTCCTCACAGTTAGTGATGATGATGCTAACAATTGCTCTAATTGATGGGTTTGGCCTAACCACTGAACAGTACAGGTTGATGTTCAGAGATACCCAGAAGACACAGACTCGGGACTAGACTGATTTTGTTGATTGTGCCACTAAGGCTCTGGAAGGCTGGTTGCTGGGAAGTAAAGTTAAGGACTATACAGGATTGTATAATTTGATCATGAGAGAACAAATACTTAACAATTGTCAGAACCAGTTGTTGCACCAACACCTGATTGACTCAGATCTGGCCTCTCCCGAAGAATTGGGAAAGAAGGCAGACAAATGGGTCAGAACCAGGGTTAAGCAGAAAAACCAGGTCCAAGGTGGTGATCAGAAAAAGGCAGACCAAAAAGGTGGGGATCAGAAACCAAAAGACCAGAAGTCTTCATCAGGCCCCCAAAATTCTAATGAAGGGGGTCCCAAACTTCTAAGATGAAGAAGAAAGAAGGTCCAAAGATACCTTGGTGTAATTATTGTAAATCTGCCTCTCACTGGTTTAGTGAGTGCACCAAGAAGGTACAGCCCCTACCACTGTGGCCCCTAAGGCATCTGCACCCCCTAGTACAGTTAACAGTGGTAGTTCCCAACACAAGGCTATAGTGGGGTTAACCATGGGTACTGAGGTGGATTCTGGCTTAGTCAGGATACCAACCCAGGATGTTCTTGTCTGTAATGTGGACATGGCTATGTCCTCAACTGTGAGCCCCAGTACTCTGGGCAAGTACAGGCAAACGCCTTTAATCAATGACAAAGTGGCTCAGGCCTACATGGACACATGTGCCAGTGTCACTATGGTGGTACAAAAGGGGGTGGTGATGGACGGAGCATCTGAACCAATCAAACACTCACACCCAGTCAAAAGATCTGGGTTTAATCCATCACCGTTCTTAAGCCCACCCTGCCACCCCAGTTCAGACATGGCTATATGCAAATCAGTCTGACCCTGAGCCTCATGGGAACAGTCCAGCCCGAACTGCCAAGCCATGCCTTCCCTGGACCGGAAACAAGCTTCCGAGGACCGTTTTCTGGCATTGCAGCCGTCTTCAGCCCGGCTTGCTTGAATCCAGTGGCAAAGTGAGCAAGGGACTCACGTCTGAGCATACCCTGCCACAGTTATGGCGGCGAAAAGCGGTACAAAAGGGGGTGGTGATGGACAGAGCATCTGAACCAATCAAACACTCACACCCAGTCAAAAGATCTGGGTTTAATCCATCACCATTCTTTAGCCCACTCTGCCACCCCAGTTCAGACATGGCTATATGCATATCAGTCTGACCCTGAGCCTCATGGGAACAGTCCAGCCCGAACTGCCAAGCCATGCCTTCCCTGGACCGGAAACAAGCTTCCGAGGGAAGGTTTCTGGCATTGCAGCCGTCTTCAGCCCGGCTTGCTTGAATCCAGTGGCAAAGTGAGCAAGGGACTCACGTCTGAGCATACCCTGCCACACTTATGGCGGCCAAAAGGGGCTGGTGATGGACGGAGCATCTGAACCAATCAAACACTCACACCCAGTCAAAAGATCTGGGTTTAATCCATCACCGTTCTTTAGCCCACTCTGCCACCCCAGTGGCGGCCAAAAGTGGTACAATTAGCATAGAAGCCCAGGTTAACACCAGAACCTGGGCTTCTGTATGGGAATTCACAAGGGCATATTATCAAGCCCATTATCGCTGCTTTAGCAGCAGTTTCCTGCCGATAAATGCGGCGATAATGTATCGCCCTTCCTTGATAATATGGCCCTATGTTCTTGAGTCTGGAACATAGGGAATAGATTAAAATTCTGAATGACAAGAAACAATTGACAATTTTCATTCCAGAATGTCTGCTCAATCATTTTAGGAGTTGAGGGAGTTGCAAAATTAAGTGCTAGAGGATGAAAATATGGGAGAAAGAAGGAAAGTTCAAAAGAAAATAATGAGATTTGGATGTCAAATGATGAGAGATTTGTACTGCCTGATTTGATTTAGCTGCTGATGGTAAGATACATGCATGGAATGTGATGGTATGTTGTCAGTCTTTACAAAGAATTGGTGTAATCCACATTTCAGGAAAATCGCAAAGATGCTATTACAGCGATGTGTCATCTGTCAAGTGGACATCAATAAGAGGACAAATGTCACATAGGAAAGTCAGAAGGTCCCTTCACAAGAACTCAAATAGATTTGATAAAGTTGTTCCCTTATAATAACCTGAGATATATTTTGGTAATGTACTTTTTTTCGAAGTGGGTTAAGGCTTAACCAACTCTCAGGTGGAACTCACTAGCTGTATCCAAGCTTTTATTAAGGGAGTTGATTCCTAGATTCGATTTGCCAACTTCTTTAGAGTCAGATAGAGGAACTCATAAAAAAATATTAAAAAAATATAAAAAAGTTATGGGCCCGATTTACAGAATGAACTTAAGACTCAATCCTAAACTTACTACTATTTTGGTATTCACAGAATGAACTTACTACTTTTGGCATTCACAGAAGTTAGGATTTTGTCTTAAGTCTGTCTTAAGTCTGTCTTAAGTCTTTCTTAAGACAAACTTAAGACAAAATCCTAACTTCTGTGAATACCAAAAGTAGTAAGTTCATTCTGTGAATACCAAAAGTAGTAAGTTCATTCTGTGAATACCAAAAGTAGTAAGTTCATTCTGTGAATGCCAAAAGTAGTAAGTTCATTCTGTGAATGCCAAAAGTAGTAAGTTCATTCTGTGAATAGCAAAATAGTAGTAAGTTTAGGATTGAGTCTTAAGTTCATTCTGTGAATCAGGCCCTATGAGAGTTCTATACATGGCACTGAAAGAGGAGCAGAAATTCCACTGTGGATATCACCCAGGCAGGAAGCATAAGTGTAGGAAGGTTGACCCCTGACTATGGTTGCCCCCAACTTTTTGCCTGGTGTTTTGCTGGTTTTCTGACTTAGTTGACCTGAGGCCCTGCTGTTCAGGACCTCAGGCCCACTGCTCTCTCTGTAAAATGGATTCCATGTACCTTAGGTACATATCTACATTGGATACTGAGCCACCTTATCAGTCCCTGTACAGTGTACCCTAGGTACCCAGGGCATAGGTGTACCCAGGGCCTACCAGGGGCTGCAGCATGTATTATGCCACCCCTGGCTGGCCATCCAAATCTGACACAACTGGCTGCTTGACAGCTGGGGCAAGGTGGTGTAATCACCCTTTGCTTTAGATATAGTATACCTATATCTAACCCTAAAATGGACACACAGATCTCCTATCAGTCACTCCTATGGCAGGCCTTAACAATCCTGAAGGCAGAGTGCTTGGAATCGTGTGAGATGGTGCTCTAGCATGAGCTGAGCCTGTTTGCGGCTTTCGGGATCCATCCCTTAGCCGTTTCCATGATATCGCATACCATATACTCTTAAGTGCATTATAATCCTCGCGGTTAAATGCCAACTCTGGTATCGCTTTATCAAAACATGTCGAGTAAGGTGTCATACGACTTGGAATACTAACCCCTCGCCAATTCTGGCGACGGGGTTAGCATTCCACCCTTCTAGAGGGACACGACATGCATGTAACCTATAACCCGGTTAAAAGTCAACCAAGAGCCTTAGCATCCACAAAATGGATGCTGCCACCGAGACACAAGTCTGCCCTCCTGCTGCTGGGAGTCCTCCCAGAGCAGGAGATAAGGACAAAGGGTTTCCTGCCAGGGGCGGTGCCAGCACCGTCCCAGACAGGGTTTTGTGTATTGTAGGTAGGCAGGGCTTTAGAGGAAGGTGACTGCACGTGGCACCCCGGTGCTCACTGTGCATAGGCTGGCTGGAACCAGTTCCAGGGGCACTCCAGCCCCTGGCCTGGGGAAAAGCCCGCCAAGGAAGTGGGTGTAACCACCCCCCTCCTGGCCCCACCCATAGGGCAGGACCTAGTCGCGTGCCAGCCCCCTTTTCCCAGATAAAGGTAGAGACTGGCCCCCTTCCAAATCAGATCATCTTTGAATCCTGAAACTACTTTCTGCGAAAGGAACTCAAGACTTCTTCCTAAGATTTCTCCCTTGTGACTAAGGAGTAGTCACCCTGCATCCGCAGGCACCATCTTAAGAACACTGCGGTCTGCTGCAAGTCTCTCCTCCGGATCAAGACTGCCCAGCTCGACGAGAACCGGCTTCCCTGGCACCTCTGACCTCTACCCACCTCTACAGCCCAGCTGAGAACCGTGGGTGCGACGAGACCTCGAGGGACCGGCCATCTTCAAGACTGCACGACTTCTTTCCAGCAAGCCCGCCGAGTGAATTCCTGGGGAGTGCTTTGGGGTCCGAGAAGCCCCCACCCTGAGCAGCTCCAGCACCGAAGAGCAGCCCCCCAGCATCTCCACGATCTGCGTGGGGCCCTTCTGCTTTCTGCTGCTCACCGCGTTGTTTGGCTACTAGCCCGCTGGCTTGTGGCCTTCCTGACGACGCCCTACGACATTTCTGCTGCTGGTCTGGTTGCTCCAGACTGGCCCTTGCTCCCTTCCAAAAGAGGAGCCCCCCGGACCCTCCTGGTCCCCTCAAGACGCCATTTTGAGTCCACCGCGTGGGCTTGAATTAGCCAAGGCTTGTTGCCCAATCCTGGGTAACTTCGACGCCGACAACTTCATCCTTCGTGGGACAGCTCGCACCTCCATCCTGGTCGCCGACAACGCCTCCTGGTCCGAGAGACTGCAGAGCCCAGCAGCGCCCACTCACCTGACTGCGGTGACTTCGCCCGGTGCCATCCTGGTGCCCACTTAATCACTGGCTAGTGATTCAAGAACTTGGTCCCCTCTGCTTTCAGGTTTTCTTCTTCCTTGATCCAGGCTTGGATCCATCGAACTTTTCTTCACTGGTCGCCTGCCAGCAACTTCTTCCTTCCAGGCTCCTGGTCCGGCAACGAGATCCCCGACGTCTTTTCAGACCTATGCAGCTGCAGCCCCTGGGCTAGGTAACTTCGGCACTCCGGTGTCCCAGCATAGCCTCACTATCCAAGGGTCAGGATCCACGGTCGTTTTCTCCCTACCAGGTCGGGTTCGCCCGTGAACACTAACTTTGTGAATTCTAGCTTCCATAGACTTTGTCCCGCATCCCGCGTGAGAGTGCACACTCTGCACCCGAGTCCCCTGGGCCTCCTAGTAGTAATCTAACGATTCCCTAGTCCAGTCCTAGCGATTCCAAAGCCTATTAGTATTGTTACTTACCTGCTAGTAATTCGCATTCCACTTTTAGAGTATATGGTTTTTCGTGCCCCTCGGGCATTTGTGTATAACGTGCTAACTTAAAGTATTTTCGTAAGAGTTTTGTTGTGTGCTTAGCTCCCTGTCTCATAAAGAGCCAGGGTAGTCTTGTTATAAATAAATACACTGTTTATTTTCATAACAACTTGTGTGGTGTCCTTTCACTGGGTGTTCAAGGGGTAATGTGATGGTAAAACAGCTGGCTTAACACGCCCTCTAGAGTCTTAGCCTTAGACTGCTCGTATCCATGCTACTAGGATAGCTGGTCTATAAGGTTGACTTACAACCAATCATCAATAAGGGTTGTTTGGACTGATATATAGTGATCACTAGAATAGTGAACACTGCACATCAGGCCAACTTCTCACATTGGTGAGCAGCGGTTGGGATTTGAGCTTGCTGTTGTTTTACCACACATGCCCTAAGAATATCTTGTGAAAGATCACATAAGTACTAAAGGTACATATAACTTAGCTTAGAATACTCTGAGTTCTACTGAACCAGCTGTTGTAGCTCCTAGGGCCTAGCACACCCTAAACTACAACTCTAGCAAGGGATCAGTAGGCAAACATATAGTGTAGGTAAGTGCACCACTTACACCTCACTAGAAAAGCATGTCGACTCAGGGGGACTCTACTGAGACTCCCCTGGTCAGTGTTGACCCTCCACAGGTCACTTCAAGATATGCAGCTCTCAGTTTTCATGAGATGAGACAGATCTGTGTCTCAAGGAAACTGAAGCAGGGGTCTAACCCCACCATTCCCTTTCTGATAGGTCTCTTAGAGACATATGATGCCAGAAAGCTTTCTCAGCTAGATGGGAATATGCCAGCCTTAGAGGGAACCTCTGGGGATCCAGATCTCCCCAACATTGCTACTGCAGTTGAGGAGGAGGATCAGGAGGAACTCTCTGGGGATGAGGTAGTCAAAGGTCTTGAGGTAGTCAGAAGGCTAACCAGGGCCAACTTAGACTTACTTGGGCTAGGATCTGGGGGACCCCCAGTACTAACCCGAAGTGGGCCTAACCTTGGAGTTAGGAGAGATAGATCTCTTTCTAGGGACTCCAACAGATCTCTGCACTCTAATGCCTCTTCTCAGAGGAGAGGGAATCCTCCACAGGGGAGGTTCCCTTCCCCTCAGAGAAGGGAGCATGAAGCTAGAATGAGACAAGCTGAACTGAGGATTGAAAGGGAAGAACTTGCCCTGGCCAAAGAGAAGCTTGCCCTGGCAAGAGAGCAGCAGATGAGTGGGCTAGCTCCCACTGGTGGCAGCAATCTCCCAAGAGATAGAGAGAAGGGTTTAGATACTAAACACCTGACAAAAATAGTGCCCCCCTTTAGACAAGGGGATGACATCCAGAAATGGATGGCTGCTTTGGAGAGGGCCTGCACTGTGCAGTGCATTCCCCAGAGTCAGTGGGCAGCTATACTGTGGCTCTCCTTTGATGGTAAAGGTAGAGATAAGCTCCTCACTACAAGAGTGGAGGATGCTAACAATTACCAGGTCCTGAAAAATGCACTGGTTGATGGGTTTGGCTTAACCACTGAGCAGTACAGGTTGCTGTTCAGAGACACCCAGAAAACTCAGACTCAGGACTGGTCAGACTTTGTTGATTGTGCCACTAAGGCTTTGGAAGGCTGGCTACTGGGTAGTAAGGTTACTGATTTCAAGGGATTGTATAATCTAATTATGAGAGAGCAAGTCTTAAATAATTGTCAGAACCAGTTATTACACCAGCACCTGGTAGACTCTGATCTGACCTCTCCACAAGAATTGGGTAAGAGGGCAGACAAATGGGTCAGAACCAGGATTAGGCCCAAGAACCAAGGTGGTGACCAGAAAAAGGAATCAACCAAGCCTCAAGAGAAGGGTGGGAATAAATCTACAGATCAAACCACATCAGGGCCCCAAAAATCCTCTGAGGGGGGTGGGTCCCAGAATCCTTCCAATAACCAGAAGAAACCTTATTGTTATCCCTGTAAACAGGTGGGTCATTTAAAAACTGACAGCAGTTGCCCCAAGAATAACAATAAGGAAAACATACCCCCAAGTAACATTCCCAAACCTCCTGTTACTACTAGTAGTAATCCCCCAGGTGGTGGGAGTGCCCCCAAGAATTTGGGTGCATTTACTTTGGGAGTTGTTGGGGACTCTGGCCTAACCAGGTCCCCAAACTTAGATACTCTTGTCTGTGAGACTGGCATGGGGTTTGCCAACTTCACTACTTGTCCCAACACTTTGGGCAAGTACAGACAGGAGCCCCTCATCAATGGTATAAAAGTTGAGGCCTATAGAGATACTGGGGCTAGCATCACTATGGTGACTGAGAGTCTAGTCCCCTCCAGGCAACTTTTACCTGGTGCCACATACCAGGTGACCAATATTGATGGAGTACAGAGAGATCATCCCATGGCAGTGGTCAATCTCAGCTGGGGAGGTGTCACTGGCCACCAGAGAGTGGCAGTGTCACCAAACTTGCCTGTAGATTGCCTACTGGGGAATGATTTAGAGCTCTCAGCCTGGGCTGAAGTAGAGCAAGAGACTCATTCTAGAATGGTGAACATCCATGGTAAGGGTAGTGGGGCAGTGGTAGCCACAGCCCCAGTCCAAGATATCCTCCCTGAACAGGTCAGGAGGGTTGTGCCAGTCACAACCCAATCTCAGACAACTTCCTTCCCAGAACAGGTTGTCAAGGCTGTGATGGTCACAGCCCACACCCAAACTGAGCCCCCTCCTGAAAAGGTTGGGAGAGTTGTGATGGCCACAGCTCAAACTCAGACAGATGACAGTGTTGTGAAGCCTGAAACTATGGATCACTCCACTCAGACAGAGAGTATTGAGGAGGAAGAGAAATCTCCCTCCCACCAGACTTTAGGAAAGGATCAGCCTCCTCAGGGAACTGATCTGACCCCCTGTGAAGAAACTGCCACAGAGGTAGTCAGGCCTAGCCTGGCAGAACCCCTGATGTCAGTGGACCCTTCCAAGATGGGACCCAGTCTGGAGCAGGTAATCTGCCCCTCTCTACCCTGCCTCAGTCAGCCCAGGGCTGTAGAGGTCAGGGAGGCCAGTGTTGGACCCCAAAGGGCCCCCTGTCCAAAAGAATTTCCCAATCAGCAGATTAAGGGCACTGAAGCTAGTAGTCCTAGCCAAGTGAAAATAAAACATACTCCTAAGGGATCCCCCTTAAAATTAGTTAGGGACCTCCCACAGATGGACACTGTTGGGCACAGCCAAACTTGGGACCTGAGGGCCCCAGACCTGACCTGTCCCTCCAGTAAGCCAAACAGAGGGACCCAACCTCCAGCTGTAGGTAGCCAGAGGTTGACCCTGAGAGCCCAAAACAACTCAGTCTTGGAAAGAAAGGCCTATATGGTGGAAAATGATTGGAGGAAGCTGAGCCCAAAATTAGTGGAGCCTCACTTCAGTACTCCATTTCAGCACCAGCCTTTTTCTTTGACAAAACACCCCACAGGTAGAGATTCCCTATGGTGGAGACCCTCAGACACCCTTAGGGTGAGGGATTGCTTAGTGGACCATGACATAGGGGGTAACCATGCCAGTGCTGGTACTTCCTTAAATGGCCACTTAGGCAATATAGGCTTACCTGGACAAGGATAGCCTTATCTCCTTTCGTTTGGGGGGGGTTATGTAGGAAGGTTGACCCCTGACTATGGTTGCCCCCAACTTTTTGCCTGGTGTTTTGCTGGTTTTCTGACTTAGTTGACCTGAGGCCCTGCTGTTCAGGACCTCAGGCCCACTGCTCTCTCTGTAAAATGGATTCCATGTACCTTAGGTACATATCTACATTGGATACTGAGCCACCTTATCAGTCCCTGTACAGTGTACCCTAGGTACCCAGGGCATAGGTGTACCCAGGGCCTACCAGGGGCTGCAGCATGTATTATGCCACCCCTGGCTGGCCATCCAAATCTGACACAACTGGCTGCTTGACAGCTGGGGCAAGGTGGTGTAATCACCCTTTGCTTTAGATATAGTATACCTATATCTAACCCTAAAATGGACACACAGATCTCCTATCAGTCACTCCTATGGCAGGCCTTAACAATCCTGAAGGCAGAGTGCTTGGAATCGTGTGAGATGGTGCTCTAGCATGAGCTGAGCCTGTTTGCGGCTTTCGGGATCCATCCCTTAGCCGTTTCCATGATATCGCATACCATATACTCTTAAGTGCATTATAATCCTCGCGGTTAAATGCCAACTCTTGTATCGCTTTATCAAAACATGTCGAGTAAGGTGTCATACGACTTGGAATACTAACCCCTCGCCAATTCTGGCGACGGGGTTAGCATTCCACCCTTCTAGAGGGACACGACATGCATGTAACCTATAACCCGGTTAAAAGTCAACCAAGAGCCTTAGCATCCACAAAATGGATGCTGCCACCGAGACACAAGTCTGCCCTCCTGCTGCTGGGAGTCCTCCCAGAGCAGGAGATAAGGACAAAGGGTTTCCTGCCAGGGGCGGTGCCAGCACCGTCCCAGACAGGGTTTTGTGTATTGTAGGTAGGCAGGGCTTTAGAGGAAGGTGACTGCACGTGGCACCCCGGTGCTCACTGTGCATAGGCTGGCTGGAACCAGTTCCAGGGGCACTCCAGCCCCTGGCCTGGGGAAAAGCCCGCCAAGGAAGTGGGTGTAACCACCCCCCTCCTGGCCCCACCCATAGGGCAGGACCTAGTCGCGTGCCAGCCCCCTTTTCCCAGATAAAGGTAGAGACTGGCCCCCTTCCAAATCAGATCATCTTTGAATCCTGAAACTACTTTCTGCGAAAGGAACTCAAGACTTCTTCCTAAGATTTCTCCCTTGTGACTAAGGAGTAGTCACCCTGCATCCGCAGGCACCATCTAAGAACACTGCGGTCTGCTGCAAGTCCTTCCTCCGGAATCCGACTGCCCAGCTCGACGAGAACCGGCTTCCCTGGCACCTCTGACCTCTACCCACCTCTACAGCCCAGCTGAGAACCGTGGGTGCGACGAGACCTCGAGGGACCGGCCATCTTCAAGACTGCACGACTTCTTTCCAGCAAGCCCGCCGAGTGAATTCCTGGGGAGTGCTTTGGGGTCCGAGAAGCCCCCACCCTGAGCAGCTCCAGCACCGAAGAGCAGCCCCCCAGCATCTCCACGATCTGCGTGGGGCCCTTCTGCTTTCTGCTGCTCACCGCGTTGTTTGGCTACTAGCCCGCTGGCTTGTGGCCTTCCTGACGATGCCCGACGACATTTCTGCTGCTGGTCTGGTTGCTCCAGACTGGCCCTTGCTCCCTTCCAAAAGAGGAGCCCCCCGGACCCTCCTGGTCCCCTCAAGACGCCATTTTGAGTCCACCGCGTGGGCTTGAATTAGCCAAGGCTTGTTGCCCAATCCTGGGTAACTTCGACGCCGACAACTTCATCCTTCGTGGGACAGCTCGCACCTCCATCCTGGTCGCCGACAACGCCTCCTGGTCCGAGAGACTGCAGAGCCCAGCAGCGCCCACTCACCTGACTGCGGTGACTTCGCCCGGTGCCATCCTGGTGCCCACTTAATCACTGGCTAGTGATTCAAGAACTTGGTCCCCTCTGCTTTCAGGTTTTCTTCTTCCTTGATCCAGGCTTGGATCCATCGAACTTTTCTTCACTGGTCGCCTGCCAGCAACTTCTTCCTTCCAGGCTCCTGGTCCGGCAACGAGATCCCCGACGTCTTTTCAGACCTATGCAGCTGCAGCCCCTGGGCTAGGTAACTTCGGCACTCCGGTGTCCCAGCATAGCCTCACTATCCAAGGGTCAGGATCCACGGTCGTTTTCTCCCTACCAGGTCGGGTTCGCCCGTGAACACTAACTTTGTGAATTCTAGCTTCCATAGACTTTGTCCCGCATCCCGCGTGAGAGTGCACACTCTGCACCCGAGTCCCCTGGGCCTCCTAGTAGTAATCTAACGATTCCCTAGTCCAGTCCTAGCGATTCCAAAGCCTATTAGTATTGTTACTTACCTGCTAGTAATTCGCATTCCACTTTTAGAGTATATGGTTTTTCGTGCCCCTCGGGCATTTGTGTATAACGTGCTAACTTAAAGTATTTTCGTAAGAGTTTTGTTGTGTGCTTAGCTCCCTGTCTCATAAAGAGCCAGGGTAGTCTTGTTATAAATAAATACACTGTTTATTTTCATAACAACTTGTGTGGTGTCCTTTCACTGGGTGTTCAAGGGGTAATGTGATGGTAAAACAGCTGGCTTAACACGCCCTCTAGAGTCTTAGCCTTAGACTGCTCGTATCCATGCTACTAGGATAGCTGGTCTATAAGGTTGACTTACAACCAATCATCAATAAGGGTTGTTTGGACTGATATATAGTGATCACTAGAATAGTGAACACTGCACATCAGGCCAACTTCTCACAATAAGTAATTGTAGAGAAGGTCAATGGTATCCTGAAAGCAAACTTGACCAAAGTGTGTTCGTCAACAGCATTGAAATGACTAGATGCCTTTTACTTAGTTTTGCTGAGCATGAGGAGCACAC
This sequence comes from Lissotriton helveticus, assembly GCF_964261635.1. NCBI lineage: Eukaryota > Metazoa > Chordata > Amphibia > Caudata > Salamandridae > Lissotriton > Lissotriton helveticus. The sequence goes on from NW_027611922.1 coordinate 69,061, forward strand.
CCAAGACCACATGCTTATCTCTGCATAAAGTCTTAATGGGACTAATTATAAGGATTCCTGATATTTCTTCAGCTGCACATGTGAATATTACTGATGACCTGATTCTGGAATACTGCAAAGGTTTGGCTGATTTGGAATCTTCTATCTCTCACCAGGGGAATTTAGCTACACATTCAGCACGTGAAAAACTCTGATGCACTCTAGAGCCCGTTGATTGTGTTGTGGTGAAGAAGCATGTTCGAAATCGCCCTAGCCTCAAGGGAAAGGCCCTTATCAAGTAATCTTGGTAACGGATACTGCTGGGAAGTGCAGAGGTTTGCCACCTTGGATCCACGCATCTCACATGAAGAGAGTGCAGACTGCGAATGGTGAAGGTCAAGCTTGAGTTCACTGCCTGGATCTAAGCAGGAGAACAAAGAACTCAGGAAAATAAAATTAAGATAAAAAGAGTTCAAAAACAACAACAAAAACAAGAAGACAATCAAGTTCCAGTTGCAAGCTGTACAAATCTTGATAAAAATGAAGATGAAAATGAGGCAAATGGAACAAATCTGATTCCAATGGAAGCTATTGATTTCTGTTGGAGGGTTCTCCACAAATGAGCATGAACTGAGAATGAAGATGATCAACACTGAATAATTTCCTGATGGAACAATGGAATTGAATGTTTGAATCTTTGAGAATATACATTTTTGATTTTTCATAGTGTGCCTGCATAACTCTCTTAGATTAGAGTCTTAGAGATTTTTTGTTTATGCACGGATTTCTAATAGTGATGCCTTGAAGAACATTAATTGTGTACCTTAGGTATCTAGCTGAAGATAGTTTTGTGCCTGCATTGAACTTTATAAACTGAACTGCTGAATTATATGCCTGTGGCTACCTGCATCAACATCATTTTTTGAGTATTTACTTTTAGGATTAAGGGCCTTATGTTCAAAAGATTGTAGTTGCAAACCAGGTGCAGACTGGTCTGCGACCGCTAAAACCTTGTATCGGTATATTCAAAGGAGTAATTGTTATGCATTTCCTAATTTTGCGATGCAGACAAAATATTTACCATTTCGCATTTTTGCAATGTCAAATAGGCATTTTTAACTGGATGTATAACGTTACAACGCATACTTTTACAACGCCTACCTTTACATCGCAAGTTTTACAACGCATACCATTACAACGCATAGTGCTTTTGGGCGCTGGATAGTGAATAGTTAAATTTACTATTCCAACTCCAGTCCCCGTGGATAGTAGGGAAGGTGTTGGATAGTACATTAAACCTATTCCCTATCCTAGAGTGCCCCCCAGCGCAATGCGTTGTAATGGTTTGCGTTGTAAAAGTTGCGTCGTAAGGGCACTGCGTGGTAAAAGTTGCGTTGCAAAGGATGTATATCTTTTTAACTTAGTGAAGGTCCGAAGCCCAAGGAAGGGATAAAGTCATACCTATTCACTGTGTCAAACGAGCGTCATAGATACTTTTTAATCCGGTTCCGACTGAATCTTATATGAATATGTTGCTTATTTTCTAGTTTCTTGTATTGTTTAAATACAAGAAACTAGAAAATAAGCAACATATTCCGCATGTGGACTCGGATAAATGTAAAAGAAAAAAAAGGTTTAAAGTTGAATTAAATGGATGGTCTAAAAACGAAGATATGGACAAAACTTATACATACTTGCTGTCGCAAATGCGGCACAAAGCAGTGCGTTTGGTTGGGGCATAAACATGTCCCATTTACAGGAACCCTTCCTACATTCTCATTCAGCCAGGCAGCAATGATATAATATAGCACACTGCCAGACCAGGTCCATAATTTAGAGGACATTTAGCCTCCTCAAGGACGCATCAGATGCCTACAGAGAAGCGCGTGAGCCTGGCAGTATGCACCAGACATAACTTGAACAATCACAGAATGTTGTGCTATGTTGCGTAAAGTAAAAAGAACAATTGATGGTCAGAATGCAGAACAATGTCATACATTCACCCCAGTACAGAGATCTGGGCCTAAATCCATCGTTTTTTTGCTCACCATGCCATTCCACTTTGAACCCAGTCAGATGCAAATCAGTCTTGAACCTGTGTCTCATGGGAACAGTCCAGCCCGAACTGCCAGGACAGGTTGTCCCTGGACTGGAAACAAGCATCTTAGGACCGGTTTTGGGGTTTCACCCCTCATCAGCCAGGACCCACGTCTGGGCATACCTGCCCCAATCGGGGTGACAAATGCAAAAAGAACAATTGATAGACAGAATGCAGAACAATGTCATACATTCAACCCAGTACAGAGATCTAGGCCTAAATTCATCGTTCTAACTGGGGTGGCGTAGTGTGCAAAAGAACGATGGATTTAACCAAGATCTCTTGACTGGGGGAGAATGTTTGAATCATTCAGCATTCCGTCTATCATTTGTTGCAGTTACACTTTTCGCCCTTTGTGGGAAGGGTATGCCCAGACGTGGGTCCCTTGCTCACTTTGCCACTGGTTCAATCTAGCCTGGCTGATGAGTGTGTGGAATTTTAGTTCGTGTATTGAACATCATCTATGCCATCTTGCAGACCCACGTACGAGCATACACGACAGCCATTTTAGGTACCATGGTCTCCCTGTTCACGATCGCTCATCAGAGCACTTCCCTGACCCTGCAAGCATCCCCCATGCACCCTGACTGCCCCCGCTCTCTCATGCACAAGTCATGAGCCCTCCCCTCCCGCATGACTCTGTCCCAGGGAATCGCACCCCGCGCCTGACCAACACCTCCTTTCCGTCCATGAATACCCCTCCTTTGATGACCCCTTCCTCTGAGCCTGAACGTCAGCACGGACCGCTGGTCATCCTTTAGCCCGAGGATACAGTTTATTGCCCACTACTGTATGCACTCGCCTCTCCTGAAAGGAGCCACTATTGATCACGACCCTCCACCCCCAGAGATTCGATCAGGCGCACACATTCCAAAGGAATCGGCAGAACACTCAGCTGCGTGATAGCCCCCTCCCAATCATATGAGGGGAAAGAGTCTCTACTGTTGTCATGTGTTGGAATGGGCTGGAACTGGGGGGTGTCGGGGATATCGTTCTGATGTCATTCTCATGCTTCATAAATGCCCTTATTGTAATAAAGAGCGTCCACATGTCTTGAACCAGTGTATAAAAGACCAGGTCTCAGAGAGGTAGAGAGAGCACCTCGAGACGATACCTTGTTGTCCGATCTGACGTGTTCTACTCCGTCGGAATAAAACTTGTTTCCTGTCTTCCAGTCTCCAGCGCCTGCCTCTTTATTGAATAACTTCGTATGGTATTAGAGGCGTTTTTGCGCCGGGCAAACTTAACTTAGGAAACAACTACTGAAATCGCCTGACCATTGTAAATTGATCTTTATCAATTGGCGTCCCAAACGCGGGGCCCATCAGCGACACGTGGATCCAGTGGGAGAGGTCCCGACGACAGAGTGAACGACTGCAACGATCGGAAGAGCTCCTGTCCGATAGACCCTCGTCTGACAGCCGATCATCTGAACTTCACTGATTCCGAGCAGACCTCTCCCGAGTGATCTACGGTCCTGACTGGGAACCACCAGGAGTGCCGCGATAGCAACAGAGAATAGAGGACGATCGGGCGCTGGAAGCGGAAGACAAGAAACTGTCCATGCGGTCCGGGTAAGGTCGTGAAACACGACAAATTGCGAAATTGATTGATTGATTGATTGTTTGAAAATACTAGTATTACCTATTGATTGCTTCTGGGAGATTCTCTCTTTGCAAACAAACACAGAATCGCCATACTCTGTTTAGTCTTTGCAGATAGTGAAGGGTAGGCAACGCAAAACTTTAACACGTCGTGCCTATTTTTTTCTCCCCATTGATTGATTGATTGAATCGAGCATTGAATTGTTCGAAGTTGGTTCTCTTAGGGATCTTCTCTGCCTGCAAACGGGGAAGAATAGGAATATTCTCTCTCCCTTTGCAGAGAGTGAAGGGTAGGTAACGCAAACCTTTAACACGTCGTACCTATTTCGTCCCTCATTGATTGATTGTTTGTCCAAACATTGACTGTTTGGAATTGGTTCTTTCTGGAGGTATTCTCTGTTTGCAAATAGCGTAGAATAGACTATTCTGTCCAGTCTTTGCAAATAGTGAAAAGATAGGTAGTGCAGGCTTTTGCCCCCCATTGTAATCCGTCATGCCTATCTTCTCCCCATTGGCTCATAGTTGGGTCAACCCGGACCGCTTATTAGAGATGAACCATCCAGCTCCACTGGAGGGCACCCCTAATAAGGACATGTTTACTAAGCAAGGACTAGTCGCTATAGCTTATAGTAAGTTATGGCATAAATATACAAAAAGGGATCCTAAAAACCAGTGGCCACTGATAGGTTCTTTTGATGAAAATAAAATAAAAACACTAGAAGCAGCTGTAAAAATAAATAAGGTAACGCCCACTATGCTCGTTAGTATTGGCATGTGGCGCAAAGAAGCAGACCATCGCAGGAAAAGAGAGGAAGTAAAAACAGTGAAAGAATTACGAAAAGCAGCCCATCTGGCCGCAAAAGAACTAGATGAAGAAATAAGAAGAAGAGAGGAAGTTAAACAAACGCAAGAATCAGGACTGACAGGTCAATGCCCTGTCAGGACCACCGCTGCGCTCTACCCGGAGATTCCCTCCAAACAGCGGGCAAATGACGAGTTACTGCTCGGTCCTCCAATTATCTACATGCCTCCTCCTTATGCTCCCAGCCAACCTCTAGCACAACACTCACCAGTTCAAAATGCAGGTGTGAGTAACCCTAGCGCTAGTGCCCGGCTCTTACGGCCTTCGCACCAACCGCGTTGGTAACAACAGCAGATGAGCATGAGACCAGCAGGCATCTAACAGCCAGACCAAACAGGTTGAGCAAAGATGAGCGGGATGGAATCGACCAAATAGCAAAAACCCAGGTAGAACGAAAGGAGAGCGAAGAATATACGATGAATATGCACAACTCGCATGCCGGTAGTCACAGACGGCATTTTATTTTACGGTTCAGCTACCACACCCTGAACGCGTATGAGGATAGGTACCAGACTAAGGGTCCTGCTAAAGTGACGGCTCTATATAGAAGGGTTGATGTCGGAGATGGGGCTGAAAGCGATGTGACGGACCTCTTCATGCAAACGCTTTAGGTCTTCCGCCACCTCGCGGAACAGAAACCAGAGGTCAAGATCACAGTCCCTGAGACGATTGAGCCCTCATTAGAAGCAGCCAACACCATGATGCCTATCAGAGAAGCCGCCCCCTATTGGGTTCCCCCAAGAAGTCAGGGAACAAACGATGATATCAACCATGCAGATGCCAAAGGGAGGGTTGTGTACAACTGGGTTTACCAACCATGGGATCGGCAAGATATTTTAACTTTTAGACAAACCCTGCCCGATTTAAGAAAGAACCCTACAGCATTCTATACCGAATTAGGCACAGCCTTGGGCTCAACCATAATGACTCTAGCGGACATGGATTTGTTTTTCGGGTTGTGTCTGCCGGCTGATGTGTGGAAGCAAATCCGGAGAGCCGACCACACAGATCTGTTCGGACACACCTGGACAAAACTCGATGAACTAGATAGGGAGCGAGAGCCCGGAAAGAAACCTGTAAAAGACATATTGGAACTCCCCGACAAAATAGTGCAGAAGCCAAAAACATTGATCCCAGAAAAGAAGGTAGACTGGTCGATAGTCACGGCCTGCCGCCAGAAACCTCAGGAGGACGTATCAGAATACTTCTCACGATTTGAAACAGTGTTCTCCGACTACAGTGGCCAAGACATGACCACCGCAACCGGACAACACCTATTTGTGCAGAACTACGTAAAGGGGCTATCGCAAGAGGTCTCCCAAAAGTTACAGACTAGCGAGAGTAGTTGGGGAGCCTCTAAACCTGCAGCTATCCTTCAGATGGCTCAGTATTACGAACACCAAAAGAACGAGAACGAAAGGGCAACTGAGAAAAAGAAAAAGGACCTAAAGGAACGAGTAATGATTGCACAACTACAGGGAGTGACCACAGGGAGGGAACGGTATAGGAATTCGACCCCTAGAGACCGCAACCCCACCCCTGGCGCTCCACGAACCGACCTTGATGAGAACCAATGTGCATTTTGTAAAGAATTTGGACATTGGAAGTCTCAATGCCTAGCCCTTCTGGAACTAATTAAAAATAAAGAGACAAGGGACATGGCAAATGGCCCCAAAACTGGAGGGCAGGGACGAGGACAGACCCACGACACCACCAATGACCGATCTGGTTGACCAAACACATTTGACAGCCCCCGACAGAATCAGTGCCAACAGTCCGATGGCTACAATGATCACGACTCTGCATAGGACTGCCAGGGGCAAGGGAGGGATCCAGTCGATCTCTGTGTTGACCAGCAAGGTCCTTATGTCACTGCTAAGGTCCTGGGTACAAAGTCTCCATTTTTGGTAGACACTGGAGCGACACGTAGTGTGTTATCAAAACAACTGATTCCAAGGGCACCCTTGTCTGGCTCACACATTACCTCGATAGGTTTCGATGGGACGCCCTCCACTAATCCCCTGTCTGTACCTATCTCCTTTGACCTAGGAAACAATCCCACTGACACGACGTTTCTGCTCTCCTCCAACTCCCCTGACGCTATTATGGGTATTGATTTACTGAAACATTTCTGAGCTACTATTAGGTGTTCCCCGGAAGGAGTCCGAGTCATCCTGTACGACAACCCGAACATGTCCGGACCCTACCCCGCACGACATATGTACACTTTAACAGATGCTGACCTATCCTTGCTCGATTCGCTACCCCTGCACCTATGGGCCGGAAACGACTCGGATGTAGGACGAATGATGATCGATCCTGTACACATAACTGTTCGACCAGATGCAATACTCCCGAAACTCCCACAGTACCGGATATCGCCCGAAGGCGAGAAGGCATTAGTAGCGATTATTCAGTCCTTGGTAGATGCAGGAGTGGTAGAGGAAGTGGTTAGTAATGTCTGCAATAGTCCTATCCTACCCATTGTTAAGAAGCAAGGTGAGGGGGATGAGAAAGCGTACCGCTTCATCATCGACCTGCGAGAAGTCAACAAAGTGGTGGTGCCACAGTACCCCGTAGTCTCAGACATCGCCACCATTCTGACCCTCATCCCGTCCACTGCCACCACCTTCACCGTTATAGATCTTAAAAATGCATTTTTCTCTATCCCCATCCATCCAGACAGCCGTTATCTCTTCGGCTTCACTTTAAAAAACCGTTCATACCGATTTTGTAGAGCTCCCCAGGGCTACACTGAAAGTCCCAGCATTTACAGCCAGGCCCTAAAAAGGCAGCTGGACGCCGTCCAGCTACCAGATGGAGTGGTGTTGATCCAATATGTCGATGATATCCTTTTGGCGGCCGACACCACTCCACTTGCAATCACAGCCACTATCCAACTCTTGCACTTTCTCGCGGAGAATGGCCACAAAGTCTCCAAAAAGAAACTGCAGTTCTGTCAGTCCCAAGTAACATACCTAGGTCATCTCCTGTCCAAAGAAGGGAGAAAACTTACACCCGACCGAATCCAAACCATCCTAGACACCCCTATTCCAAAAACACAGAAGCAAGTCCGTTCATTAGTAGGCCTTACTTCTTTCTGCCGACAATGGCTACCAAATTTCAGTCTCATTATAAAACCCTTACTTTCCCTGTTGGCCAAAGATGTTCCGTTCCCACTCCCGTGGACCCCCGAATGCCAAGCATCCTTTAAGGAGTTGCGAGATGCCCTTTGCTCGGCACCCGTTCTAGGAACACCAGATTACTCCAAACCCTTCTCCCTCTTCACTCACGAAAGGGAGGGATGTGCATTGTCTGTTCTAACTCAGCCCATCGGCGCCAAACAACGCCCTCAAGTCAAGTCAAGTCAGAGAATTTATATAGCGCACTACATACCCAGAGGGTCCCAAGGCGCTTAGAGAGGGGAGGAAGATTACTTGTCAAATATCCACGTTTTAAGCTGCTTTCTGAATGCTAGGTGGTTCTGGGTAAGGCGAAGGTAAGCGGGGAGTGAGTTCCATGTTTTAGCAGCCAGGTATGAGAAGGATCTGCCGCCCATGGTGGTCTTGTTGATGCGAGGTACAGTGGCGAGGGCTTGGCTGGAAGAACGTAGTTGGCGGGAGGGGGTGTAGAAGGACAGTCGTGAGTTGAGGCATTCTGGTCCGATGTCGTAGAGTGATTTGTGTGCGTGGGTTAGCAGTCGGAAAGTGATCCTCTTATTGACGGGTAGCCAGTGGAGGTCTTTAAGGTGACCGGAGATGTGTTCGTTGCGTGGGATGTCTAATATGATCCTGGCTGAGGCGTTTTGGATTCGTTGGAGTTTCTTCTGGAGTTTAGCGGTAATGCCTGCGTAGAGGGTGTTTCCGTAGTCCAGTCGGCACGTGACCAGAGCATGGGTGACTGTTTTCCTTGTTTCGGTGGGGATCCAGCGAAATGTTTTTCTCAGCATGCGAAGAATGTTGAAGCAGGAAGAGGATACGGCGCTGACTTGTCTATTCATTGAGAGTGAAGAGTCCAGTATGATGCCTAAGTTCCGTGCGTGGTCTGTCGGGATGGGTGCCTTTCCGAGGGCTTCCGGCCACCAAGAGTCGTCCCATGCAGAGGGGGATGTACCTAAGATGAGGACTTCTGTTTTGTCTGAGTTCAGTTTCAGACGGCTTTGTTTCATCCATTCGGCAACTTCTTTCATTCCTTCGTGTAGGTTAGTTTTGGCGGTGCTGGGGTCATTGGTGAGAGAAAGGATTAGTTGAGTGTCATCCGCGTAGGAGATGATGTTGAGGTTGTGTTGGCGGGCGATGGTCGCGAGGGGGCTCATGTATACGTTGAAGAGGGTGGGGCTGAGTGAGGATCCTTGTGGTACGCCACAGATGACTTCAGTGGCCTCGGACTTGAATGGTGGGAGGCGGACTTTCTGAGTTCTTCCGGTGAGGAACGAGGTGATCCATTCAAGTGCTTTTCCTTGGATTCCGATGTTATTGAGGCGTTGTAAAAGGGTGCTGTGGCAGACTGTGTCAAATGCTGCAGAGAGGTCGAGGAGGATGAGGGCGACTGTGTCTCCATTGTCCAGTAGAGTTCGAATGTCGTCTGTTGCTGCGATGAGGGCGGTCTCAGTGCTGTGTTTTGCTCGGAAGCCAGATTGTGAGGAGTCGAGGGATTTGTTGGCTTCGAGGAAGGCGGCGAGTTGGTTGTTGACAGCTTTCTCGATGACTTTGGCCGGGAATGGAAGGAGCGAGATGGGGCGGTAATTTTTGAGTTCGGTGGGGTCCGCTGTGGGTTTCTTCAGAAGGGCGGTGAGTTCAGCGTGTTTCCAGTCTTCCGGGAAGGTGGCGGAGTTGAGGGAGCTGTTGATGACGTCTCGGAGGTGCGGTGCTATGACGGAGTCTGCTTTGTTGAAGATGTGGTGAGGACAAGGGTCTGTGGGGGATCCTGAGTGGATGGAATTCATCAGGCGGATTGTGTCCTCAGTGGAGATTGGGTTCCAGTCGTTAAGGGTGTTCACGGGGGGAGAATGTTCAGCACAAGGTAGGGTGGGTTGGTTTCCGGGTTGGTTGTCGAAGCTGTTGTGGATGTCTGCAATCTTGTTGTGGAAAAATGAGGCTAGGGAGTCGCAGAGGGCTTGAGAGGGGGTGATGTCGTTGGAGTTGGCCGAGGGATTGGAAAATTCCTTGACGATGTTGAAAAGTTCCTTGCTGTTGTGGGCGTTGTTGTCTAGTCGATCCTTGAATGCTGTTTTCTTGGCCTTTCGGATTAGTTGGTGGTGAGTGCGGGTGGCGTTTTTGAAGGCGTCCTTGGTGCTAGTAGTTGGGTCTATTTTCCAGGCCTTTTCGAGGGAGCGGCAGAGTTTCTTGGACTTCTTAAGATCATCGTTAAACCATGAGGCCTTTTTGCTGGCAGGTTTGTTTTGACGTTTCTTCAGTGGTGCCAAGGTGTCGGCGGTGTTGGATAACCATAGGGTGTAGGCCCTTGTGCCTACTTCTCTGCCACTCTTGATCCAGTCGCCAGAGCTCTACCAGCCTGCCTTCGAGCAGTAGCTGCTGCTGCTGTCTCTATCCGACAGAGTGAGGGAATTGTACTTTCGAACTCTCTCACGGTATTAGTACCCCATGCAGTTGACACCCTTTTGAACCAGACCAAGACTCAACACTTGACTAGTGCACGACTGACAGGATACGAATTGACTTTGCTTGCGCCCCACATCACTCTGAAAAGATGCACGACACTAAATCCTGCTACACTGTTACCCTTGCCCGAAAATGACCCCGATGTGCCCCCTATACACGACTGTGTGACTCTCACGGACGAACAGACTAGGAGTAGAATTGACCTCCGAGACATTGCTTTCACAGATCCTGACGGAGAACTATGGGTAGATGGCTCTTGCATCAAACTCCCAGACGGCACCACTTCTGCTGCCTATGCGGTAACGACTGCTCGAACAGTAGTTGAAACAGCTTGCATCACACAACGATCCGCACAGGCAGCAGAACTAATTGCCCTCACACGAGCATGTATAATAGCAGCAGGAACCACGGCGAACATTTACACGGACAGCCAGTACGCCTTCGGGGTAGTTCATCATTTTGGGATCCTGTGGAGGGAAAGGGGATTCCTGACGTCCCATGGTACACCCATCCTTCACGGAGATTTAGTCTCCGCCCTGATTGAAGCAGTCCTTCTCCCCACACGATTAGCAGTGATCAAATGTCAGGCACACAAGAAGGTGACAGATTTAGTTGGACAGGGAAACGCACTAGCCGACATCACTGCCCGAACCACAGCTGAGAATAGGGCCACGACACGCATGTATGTGACCAGGTCACAAGCAGAAAAATGGACCAAGGCTAGGGAAACGATCAGGGATATCCAATCGACCAGCACACCACACGAACTGACTGAGTGGGCACGGGTGGGTATAAGGGACGATGAAGGCTGCTGGCGGACAAAGGACACGAACAAATGGTTGCTGCCTGATGCATACTTGATCCCCATACTGACAATGGCACATTCCCCTGCACACATAGGTTCTGCCCCCATGATCGAACTCATTTCCAAAGTCTGGCACAACGGCAAGATCCCCGACTCAGCCAAACGCCTAGTCCAACAGTGCCTTATCTGCTTACAACACAACCCCGGGAAAGGAACTGTGGTACCCCGGGGAGGGTTTGGGATCCCCGACCACCCCTTTGAGGTCCTCCAGATGGATTACATCCAATTAGAGAGGTGCCAAGGCTTGAAGTACGTATTAGTCATTGTATGTGCCTTCAGCAAATGGGTAGAAGCCTATCCGACCCGTGATAACACTGCCATGACTACTGCCAAAGTACTACTGAAGGAGTTTTTCCCTCGCTACGGCCTTTGTCGAATTTTATGGAGCGACAATGGCCCCCACTTCATAGCTGAAGTTATCCAACTTATCCTGAAGGGGTTGGGGGTCAAACAAAGGTTCCATGCGGTCTTTCACCCCCAATCCGCTGGCCTGGTTGAACGACACAACGCTACACTGAAACTGAAACTGTCGAAAATAGTGGCCACCACAGGACTTAAATGGCCAGATGCCCTTCCACTGGCATTACTATCGATGCGCTCCACCCCCACTAAGCATCACTTGACCCCCTACGAAGTTGTGTTTGGACGGCCTATGAACCTCTGGACTGCCCCCAAACCAACCTCCATTCATGACGTCCCTGACGTCCTGTTGTCAGATTATTTGTACAAGTTAACTAAGACATTGTCTGTCATTCATCAACAGGTGCAGCAGGCCATCCCCGATGCTTCCAGGGGTCTCGGTCACGATATCCAACCGGGTGACTACATCCTAGTCCGGAACTTTCAACGAGCGAAGAGTCTGGAACCCCGGTGGACGGGCCCCTGGCAAGTACTGATCACCACTCGGACGGCTCTTCGAGTGGAGGGGAAGAAGCACTGGCTGCACGCCCATCACTGCAAAAAGATTTCCTCGACCCTGGCCATGACAGACAACGTCAGCACCCAGGAAGAGCTCCTGAACAAAGACCGACCATCATTGAACTGCTATCCTGATACCGAGGCACTTGAACTTGCAAAACACTCTGATCCCACTGTGCCATCTCGAGAAGGGTATTTCCTGCGTCGAAAGGAGGGAGCTTCGGCTAAGTAGGCCACTGACTAAGTTAAAAATCTCAGAACGGTGACCCAAAGCAACCAAGGGTTACCTGGAGAGAAGCTAAACTAAGTCTGTGGTTCTGCCCACTACCGAGCACCTTGAAGATGAAGATGATGGAAGCGCCAGATAAGAAGATGATGGAAGCGCCAGATAAGAAGACGTCGAAAGCAACAGGAAATGCCCACTATAGGAATCCAAAAACTGACAATTTGCACAAATCAAAGACAATCGCCTTCTTCATTGTCTTCCTGTTCTGCCTCCTCCTCATGACTTACTTCTGGATCCTGGAGGAAAGCACGCCCGCTCACCAAATGTTGCCAACCACTGTCCAGCCAACCACGGTGAAAGAGCACCACCTGATCACCCTTTCACCTCAGCTTCGAGAAAGGCGTAGGGAATTCTGGAACAATTCCTTTGTACAACTGTTGCACCAGCACAACCTTGCTGCAAATGCCACAAACTGCTGGATCTGTGAGTTGCTCCCACATGCTACCGGACACTCCATCCCCTTTATTCCTTCACCTTTCTCAGTTCACGGCTCTTGCCTCGCCTGGTTGATCCTCATGCAAGAAAGCCACAAGGACAACGCCACTTCTGGTCAGACAGTGTCGCACTTCTACTATGGGTTCTGGCCGAACAACACAGGAAAGCCCTTTTGTCCCGCAATTTCAGGTTCAACCTTCCTTACGAACATCCCTGCCAAAGAAAGGGTCGAAATGCAGGTGCTCCACAATCCAGCCAGATCCACCTTCTTGTGGTAAATAAATAAATAATACCCTATTTTTGACTAGACTTATAGCATAACAGATAGCTCAATAAAATAAGAGTCAAGATTCGAGGTAGTAGGAGTTTCTGCAGGTTTATTACAGCATAAGGACAGGATCAGGACAACCTGCATAGGAACAGAATGACAGGGCCCAGCAGGACAACTGGGGCCCAACAGGGGAAAAGAGGCCCAGCAGCTGCTGGGGCTAGGTCTGGGATGAGCGGGCTAACATTCAATAACAAAACACAGGCATATATACATAGCGCGAACACATAGCATTACATTGCAGTAGGCGTAGCAGTGGGTGGAGCAGAAAGCGTGACGCGTAGCAGTCGCGAAAGATAACAGTAAAAATGGGTGTAACTGAGAGTATACTTAGACATGTGATGCAAACGTAACAGAATATGTCATGAGGGCGGAAACATAGGAGGGGGCTACCTAAGGAGCCGGGACCTCTAACCTAATGGTGCGCGAAAACTGGCAATGACGTGTTACTAGGAGAAGCTGGGGGCTACGAACTCTGTGCTAGGAGCAGAGACTAGAGTCGGGAGGGTCGGAGCGACATGTACCTAAACCCTATCTGGTATCTAATGTTTAGGGAACATGTTGATATAAACTAGAAGTCATGAGGGGAAAAGCTAACTTGATTCTAAGACTGGACCATGCATTATTCTACATGTAGTGCGTGATGAAGAATATTAAATGACCATTAATACAGTATTTCTCTAACGTGGAGCCGAGAAGGCTAGACAATGACGGAAACTATTGATGCAGTTCAGTAGCTCAGGAATGCAGAAGGAGGACTGAACTGATAACTGGAACTATAACATACTTTTGGCAGACTCAGAGGCAGAGCCAAGCTACACCGGGCACTGCGAGGCAGGAAGTAAGTGAAGGGTCGAGGATACAGGTGGGGGCTGTATCGCTCCTCAGCGAGGCTTTCAGGAGACAGGAGCTGAATCTGTGGTCCGGGCCCTTTTGAGGCCTGGAAACGGGGACTTTATAATGGAATAACGTGCACACTGAGAAACGTGGCAACATTACTTTACATAGGCCTGATATTCGTAGTATTCACGAGGACTGGAAAATGACATACCAGAGGTGGACACAACTGGAATTGCGCCTTTAATCGGATATGGGGAATAACATATGCATATTGGTCATGCACACATAACATATGATGGATGAGGCGTAGGGACACAGAACATGGCAAAATTTACTTTTCCACATTCCCTCCTTGTCACTACGTTTCCATCAGGAAACATCAATTTTCATGATACCATCTATCATTTCATACAGTACCATTTGCTCGTCTCGAATTGTCTTGGAACGGGATTTAGAACGGGGCTTGGGACTAGGAATACAAGAGGTAGCACACATGCTGCAAATCGCAGGGCCACATTGTATACAGAGGCAGCAGCTAAATATGATCGCTACTGCAATACCTAGAAAGGACAGGACTTTCCATCCCCATGCGGAAATTATATTCCAGAACCAACCGGACCATGTCCAGGTGCCTGGATCTTGATGTAACAGATGGGCAATTTTATGGAGTCTGGTTATAGCTGAATAAACAGACGGCGCGTTATTTGGAATGAAAATGCAGCAACTAGATCCGATGACTCTACAGGCCCCGCCCCTATCGGCCAGTATGACGTCAAGGACGAGACGATTTTGCAAAACAACAAGTCTCATAGCAGATTGTTCCTCGGTTAGGTTACCTAGAGCAGAGGCAGTCTCATTAACTACAGCTTCAAGGGTTCTTGTTAACCTACGGATCAGTTTACTATTCTGGACAGGTCCTACAAAGAAGAAGAAACCTTTATTGAAATCTGTATACTGTTCTAGAGTAGTTTCAGTATAATCGACAATTGGGGACTCCCTTCTATGTCTAATGTGTACTAGATGTGTGTTTCTGTGATAATCAGATGGGGCTAGAAAAACAGGTGGCAGTAGGAAGGCAATGTAACAGGTTCCCTCCCAATCGAGGGGCAGACGGACATATGCAGTTTGACCACAAATAAAATAAGAGTGACGTGAAGCTTTGAAAACAGATTTCCCACTGTCACTATACTTGATAACAGTAGTACATACACTATGACCTATATGTACAGAACCATAACTACGGACACATAATTCGCCTTTGACAGGTAGTACTGAAATAGCAGGTAAGTCTGGAGTAGTATCAGACTGAACATTCAGGACCATGAAATTCGACGAATAATTACCTAAATTATAAACGTCATTTTCTAGATCTAAACCTGTTCTGTGGGGGAGACCTTGCTTGTCTGGAAAACATGTACTGTTAAGAAAAGACATATCTGTTGAGGATGACGTTAACGTGGACCATGCTCCACACGAACCATTGTGTGAGAATGGATAAGGAAAGAGTGGCAGAACTCCCTTCGGTGTCTGGAAAGGGGGGAGTCGACCACACACCCAACAATTAGTGGCATTGCTGGTCTGGTGTGAGTAATGTAACATACGGATAAATGTGTTATTACGCATAGCGAGGCGGTATGAATATTCGTGAGGAGGCAGATCACTAAACGTGTGCTCTACTGTAGCATTAGTAGACATATTTACATGAGGAACTGGTAAATACAGGAAAAATGCGTAACTAGTGCAGGAAATCATTATGCTGAGAAACAATATGAAACTCAGAAAAACGATACATTGAAGTGAACTTCGACTGACTCTCTCACTATGGGGGTCTATTTTATACATGTCAGAAACAATCTAACCGTTTCACCTAGGGGAGGACTTATACAATCAAACTGACTGACTTATTTTACTAGACCTGAGCTTTAACTTATACTCCTGTTGCGGGGTTTTCTCTAACAAGGGAGGGGTTGTAATAATGTCTTGTGCGGGACAGTCCTTTAAAACAATGTTCTGGCAATCTTTCGAATCCTGGAAATCCTTGGAAATGTTCTTGGAGGCTGATTTCAATCCTTTGAAAAGTTTTACATGAGAAAGGTGGACCCACCCCTTCCTGCCTTCCAACTTGACGGCAGTACGGGTGGTCAAGAGGACCTGACGTGGCTCCTTCCAACGTGGTTCCAGCGGACTTGATCTGTCAAAATTTCTGATCATCACAAGGGAGCCCGGAACGATCTCGTGCAGTGCCACTTCGGTATTGTCTGGAAATGCAGCGGCAACCTGTGAACGACATGAGTTGAGGGCAGACATCAAGGAAGCTAGGTAATCTGTCAGCATATTACATGAAACATCGGTAATACTTCGGGGTCTAGGAGTACCCCACATGTTAGGGGGGCGGCCGAATACGACCTCGTACGGGGACAGACCTGATCTGGAATGTGCGACCATGCGCATATAAAACAAAGCGACTGGCAGAGCTATTAACCAGTCCACACCTTTGTCTTTACAGACTTTTGCAATGCGGATTTTCAGAGTCTGATTATGTCTCTCTACGAGACCGGCTGCTTCAGGATGGCGTACACAATGGAACTTCCACTGGTACCCTAACAAAAGGGAAACGTGCTTCATTAACTCTGAGGAGAATGGCTGACCGTTATCAGAATATACGACTCTAGGGAGTCCGTATCTAGGGAAAAATTCACGAACCAACTGCTTGGCAGTGGTCGCGGCTGTGTAATCTGGGACTGGATATGCTTCTGTCCACCTGGACAAAGCGCATACAACTACAAGGACATACTTGAAACCTCGACATCGCTCCATTTGAATATAATCCATCTGGAGGACCTCAAAAGGGTGGTCAGGGGGCTGGAAACCACCTTGTTCCACCGGGACACTTTTACCTGGGTTAAACTGACAACATATCATACAGGTACGGACTTTCTGCTTGGCTGCAGCTCGTAAATGCTTATTGAACCAAATGTTCTGGATACTGTCTAACATAGCTTTTTCTCCTAAATGGGCTGGACTATGTGCGGTATTGATAATGACTTGAACCATAGAATCGGGGAGAAACCATGTGGCTCTACCCTTCGTTAACCATCCTTGATCTGTCTGAACCCCTCCTTGTTCAGACCATTTCTTGATTTCATCGGGAGTAGCATGTAACTGGATATCTATGACATCTTGTGTAGGGTCCTTAACTGTCATGCATGTAATCGGATCTGGAGTATGTGTCATGTTAACTGGAATGTCTGGAGTATGTGCTGTAAGCTTGGCTGTGCGGTCTGCTAGATCATTACCTTGGGAAATAATGTCGGTGACTTTCGTATGTGCTTTGCACTTCATGATAGCAATAGATGTCGGTAAATGTATGGCATCTAACAGGGCTTGAATAAGGAGACCATGCTGAATCTTGGTTCCATGAGAAGTCATGAAACCTCTCTCCTGCCAGAGCACTCCGAAGTCGTGTACAACTCCGAATGCGTAACGTGAATCTGTGTAAACATTAACCTTCAGGTTCTTGGCGTGTATACAGGCTTGTGTCAGAGCGACTAGCTCTGCTGCTTGAGCGGACAGGGTGTCAATACGGTGTGTTTCAATAACTTCAGTGTCAGTAGTCACTGCATACGCGGCGACTAGTTCTCCTGTACTAGTTCTCATACATGAACCATCCACATAAAGTGTCAGGTCAGGATCTGGTAACGGAATATCTGTCAGGTCTTGTCTTGGCTTTGTCGTAATGTTAACTACTTCCACACAATCATGTGGGTCTGGATTTGAATTAACTGATGGTAACAGTGTAGCGGGATTCAGAACGTTGCAGCGTCTGATTTCTATGTGTGGCTGGAACAGTGTCAATTCATAACCTGTTAAACGTGCAATTGTCAAGTGCTGAGTTTGTGTTCGGTTTAAAAGAACTTCTACGGAATGTGGGACTTGTACTGTCAGGGAATGTCCTAAAACTATAGAATCACTTTGTCTGATAGCTAGTGCTGTGGCTGCAACTGACTTGAGGCACGCAGGCAACGCCTGGGCGACTGGATCTAATGTGCTCGAAAAATAAGCACAGGGCTTGTATTGTCCTGCTTGATCTTGTGTGAGAACAGACAATGCTGTACCTTCCCGTTCAGTAACGAAAAGTGTAAAAGGCTTACTGTAGTTCGGTGTAGCTAGAACTGGAGCTTGACATAGGGCTTTCTTTAACTCGTTGAAACTAAGTGTATGGTCAGATGTCCAAGGGAGGACAGTCGATACGGCTGCCTCCTGTGTCGTTAACTGTATCAGTGGCTTGGCTAGAAATGCATACTGGGCAATCCATTGTCTACAATAAGAAGTAAGGCCGATAAAAGCACGTACCTCCTTCTGGGTTCTGGGCTGGGGAAGACTCGCTATTAACTGGATACGGTCTGGTGTCAACTGCCTACCCCTCTTGGACAGCAAGTGTCCTAAGTATACCACTTGCTGGACACAGAATTGAAGCTTCGAAGGTGACACCTTGTGCCCCATCTCGGCTAGAAAATACAGAACTGTAAGTGATGCTCGCTCACAGGCACATTCAGAACGGGCAGTGATCAGTAGATCATCGACATACTGGAGCAGGGCAGTGTCAGTTGGCATGTGAATATTGTCTAGTTGTCTCTTGAGTGCTTGACTGTAAATACTAGGACTTTCTGTGAAACCTTGAGGAGCGCGTGTAAACATATAGCTCCTTCCATTTAAACAAAAACCGAAAAGAAACTGGCTGTCTGGATGAATTGGAACACTGAAAAATGCATTCTTGAGGTCAATGACAGTGAAAAACATGGCTTCGGAATCGATGGCTGTTAACAGGGAAGAAATATCTGGGACAACTGGGTACTGAGGAATAATACATTTATTAAGCTCTCGTAAATCAATCACTAATCGATATACTGGGGGTGCATTTGGATCAGTACGTTTCATGACTGGAATGATCGGAGAATTGCATACATTGGAGTCAGTTTCTACAACTACTCCTTGAGCCATGAGCTCGTCAATAATTTTGGATAAGGCTGCTACAGCCTCGGGTGGCAATCTGTACTGCCTGATTCGTGGTAACACTACACCTGGCTTGAGAGTCACACGATGGGGTGTGATTTGCATGTAACCTACATCAGTTGGACCTTGCGCCCATAAATGCTGTGGAACATTAGACAATCTTGAATCAAAATCTCGTAATACATAGTGACCCTTAAAGTCACGTAGGAACAGACGTATTCCCTCTGGGGAACAACAAATAACTGCACCTAATTCTTTCAGTGTCTTAATACCTAATAGGTTTTCTGGACATGACTTAGTAAGTAACAGATCAGTAGTACGGGACAATGGACCTACTTCTAGAGTAACTGGCTTTGATATCTCATTAACTATTGGCTTTCCTGAAAATCCAAGGGAAACATTTCTTGAGCCTGAGAGCGGAGCCCCTGGAACTTCGGCATGACTAATTGTGGTCCTACTTGCCCCTGTATTGATCAAAAACTTTCTGTCTTTCCCTAATACTTGACTGTGAACATAGGGACCTTCTTGGTCTACAGGTATCTCGATGAGAGGCAAGCCTACCTCCCTCTCTAGGCTGTTTCATGAATATGACTGATACTCTGGATACTCGGACTGTGCATACTGATACATCTGTGATGTAACGTGTTGTGTTGCAGCAATAGGCTGCGGTGCGGAAACTGTCTGTGGTGCATTCTGTGACTGAGGAATCTGTGAAACTTGTTCTTGTCTAGGCGGACGTGGTCTTTCTTTAGTCTTACCAGTAGCTATGTTATGTTTCAGAACTGCACACTCGTTTATAAAATGACCTGGCTGTTTACAATAATTGCAGTTCCCTTTAACGGGAGCTGCAGGATGACTGGCTTGATTCGGACCCCTCTTCTGACTGTCTTGAGGAACAGATTGTGCAACTAGCACTTTCATTTTCGTGTCTTTCATACGTTTTCTCTCGTGTTCTTGCTCTTCTCTGATTCTATTCTGGTGGTACTGGAGCATCTGGAGCATCTGGGACGGAGTATTTGCTTGCCAGGTGCTTTCGACTTTTAAAACTCGGTTTTTAATTTGTGGACTTGAATTCTCGACTAATTTGGTGACGAAAAGATGAGGGTATGACTCACTACTTGTCTTGAGACCACTATTAATACTAAAACATTTTTCAAATCTAGAATAAAAATCACTAATATCTTCATCTTGTTTCTGTTTACAGGCTGAGATTGCATCCCAGTCTTCTTTCCTAGTTGTCAATAATCTGGGTAAAACTTGAATCAGTAATTCTGGTAATTCTTTACATTTATCTCCAAGACCGGTACCTGGTACTCGTGCCTTGTCTTCAGCTTCTAGAGCTGCCCAATCGATCTTTTTCTCTCCCACCTCCCATTCTTTTTCCTTTAACTTTTCATACACCCCTGCGGGTAACAGGACCTTTAACATTTTAATAATATCTGGGTAAGTGTATTCTCCCATACGGAGCATGTCTTTTAATTCTCTATGGAACCCTGCTGGATCTTTGTCATGACAGGGAATTAATTTCTTCATTTCAAGAAGTTCCATCTTTGAAATCGGAGTGTATACAAACACTCGTTGCATTACGCCACCCGCCCCTTGGACTGGGTGGACTTCTCGTAACGGATTCTGTCTGTCTATGTAAAACGATTTACTTTCTGGAGGTGAGACATGAACAAAATGCGGGTTCAGAAACGTTCTATATTTGTGGCGCTGTTCTAGAATGACACTAATTAAATCAGTACCTAGACCTCTCCATCTATACTGGAGTAACTCGTTCAGGATATCGTGCAACGGACCTGGATCAGAATGTTGACCCTCATACAAAGTAATGAGGTGCTGGATCATATACATACCCACCAGTCGTTGCTCGGCTGGGGGCAGTTTCAGAAACATTTGTGCCACTATTTCGTCTGGAAAAGTGGTAGAATCAGTAATCCATCGGACTGCTGATCGGGCTAGTTCTTGTTCATGCATAGTACTTAATTCACTGTAACCGACTCGTGATTTCAGAATGTGATCGGTAGCTTGAAATACTTGTTCTAGAGAACCTTGTTCTGGTGCTAGATGAAAAATAGACTTGGGTTCTAGACGTAAATGGCGATCTGGAAATCTGGATTTTCCTACATACGCTATTCTGGCGGGATTCTCGTTCTCTTCCTCTTCAGGATCAGAGATACTTTCTTTCTCGCTTACTTGTGCTGCTTTACGCTGGTCGTGTAACCTTATTATTTCTTTACGAATTTTCTTGTACATACTCTCCATAGCACCGACGGTCTTGTGCTTACCCTCGGCTATATTATCACTCCACCTTGTCAGGATTCTCATTTCGGCGGAATCTTTAGACGGGTAATCTTGTTCTCTTATTAGACAATTGATCAGGAACTTTAATATCATGAGCTGAATCTCGGCTTTCCTTTGAGACATAATCTCGCCAATACTTTCTGGATCATCCCCTGTACGGATGAAACGATATATTCTGTCTAGATCTTCTTTCATATTCGGTAAGGTGACTAGATACTCGGTCACTCTCCTTACACGTAAGGAATATAAAACCATAGTATATTCGCCTGGGACTGGATCATAGACACATTCGTTAAGGGCTTGCCTGATTTCTGTGACAGACTTATTACTTTTAGGAGTACGCTGTGATGCTTGAGCATGTAATTCGAGTGCTGATAAACGCTTGTGTGGCGGCGGGGTTTGAGGAGTAGCTCCTCCTGCGGCCCCTAAACTGGAGTCGTCTACTGAGGCTCTACGTCCTGGCAGAATGGGAAGTGGAACTATAGGCTGGACCGGGGGTACCGTAACAGGTACTCCGGTGTCTGGAGGAGCGGGAGGTGCCTGATTTGCAAGGACTGGCGGAGCGCGAACAGGATTTGCATATTCTGGGACTGTGTCGTCCAGATAGGACGAAATAAAAATATCAGCTGCGGTCGGTTTGTGACGTAGCTTGGTCGGAACTAATGGTGGCGGGAAATTACTGGATGCCTCTGGGGTCGCTTTTGGCAAACCTTCGGCAAGGAGAGGATACATACCCTTAATGAGGGCATGCCTCTGTCTGTCTGACTGTTCGGCTTTGACTTGTTCACCTATCTCGATTAACTCTCTTTCTTGGGCTCGTTCTTGGGATTCTCTACTTAACTCTGACTTTCTGACTTCCTTTTCCGTTCTTCTATGCGCCTCTTTACGCCATAACTCGATGGCATCTTTCTGTGACTGTCTGGCTTTCTTTTTCCATAATGCTTCTTCTACTCGCATGATACATTCGGCATCCCATGTACCCGATACGGGCCATCTATACTTTTCTTCTAACTGTTTGGTATACTCTACCCATAAATCTAGATACAATATGGCGCTTATGCCATGTTTCTGATACATAAAATGACCTGGACTGTCCCTAGGCGGGACAGGAACCGCTTCCTCTAATAGACCTTTTCTAGTTTTTAACTGACGTAACTTGGAAAATATAGGCATGACTGAACTGTAATCTGGACACAATACAATACACAATAAAAACACGAAATCACATCGCACTCATACCACAACAGTAAATTACATGAAGAACATTATAAATAACAGTTCGAACAGAATATTACCTGGAATACTGAAAACAGAAACAGAACAGAATTTCTCGAGAACGGAACAGACTAGAATTACTGGATGCACTGCTGTAACAGTACGGAACATACCGGTCCCATAAAGGGACACATCAAGACCCGTATCCACCTAGGTGAACACTTCGTTTGTGAGTCTGGGCACCACCAACCCACGGACCAGGAGTCAATTTAGATTGGTCCTGTCTAGATACTACCCCAGCAATGGTACTCACCGGGCAGCACGGAACGGAAGGCCTCGAACGGGACTGGACGACGGACGACGAACTTCGGACTTCAGTTACGGGTGGGCCTCCGGATACCTCGGACCTTGGACTCTCGGCTTGGGCTCTGGTCGGGACTCGCCGCGTTCCTCCACCGTCTCGTTCGGATGCTGGACCGCCTCCTCCGTCTCCTCCGTGGGCCTGAGGGATACTTGAGCAGAAATATCTGCCACTGCGCAGAAGAGTTCCGTCACGACTGCAGAGGGTCAGGGGGTCGGCGTGGCTTCACCGACGCGTGGGGAAAGGGCAAGTCCCTATTCGGGCGCCATTATGTGGTAAATAAATAAATAATACCCTATTTTTGACTAGACTTATAGCATAACAGATAGCTCAATAAAATAAGAGTCAAGATTCGAGGTAGTAGGAGTTTCTGCAGGTTTATTACAGCATAAGGACAGGATCAGGACAACCTGCATAGGAACAGAATGACAGGGCCCAGCAGGACAACTGGGGCCCAACAGGGGAAAAGAGGCCCAGCAGCTGCTGGGGCTAGGTCTGGGATGAGCGCGCTAACATTCAATAACAAAACACAGGCATATATACATAGCGCGAACACATAGCATTACATTGCAGTAGGCGTAGCAGTGGGTGGAGCAGAAAGCGTGACGCGTAGCAGTCGCGAAAGATAACAGTAAAAATGGGTGTAACTGAGAGTATACTTAGACATGTGATGCAAACGTAACAGAATATGTCATGAATGGGGCGGAAACATAGGAGGGGGCTACCTAAGGAGCCGGGACCTCTAACCTAATGGTGCGCGAAAACTGGCAATGACGTGTTACTAGGAGAAGCTGGGGGCTACGAACTCTGTGCTAGGAGCAGAGACTAGAGTCGGGAGGGTCGGAGCGACATGTACCTAAACCCTATCTGGTATCTAATGTTTAGGGAACATGTTGATATAAACTAGAAGTCATGAGGGGAAAAGCTAACTTGATTCTAAGACTGGACCATGCATTATTCTACATGTAGTGCGTGATGAAGAATATTAAATGACCATTAATACAGTATTTCTCTAACGTGGAGCCGAGAAGGCTAGACAATGACGGAAACTATTGATGCAGTTCAGTAGCTCAGGAATGCAGAAGGAGGACTGAACTGATAACTGGAACTATAACATACTTTTGGCAGACTCAGAGGCAGAGCCAAGCTACACCGGGCACTGCGAGGCAGGAAGTAAGTGAAGGGTCGAGGATACAGGTGGGGGCTGTATCGCTCCTCAGCGAGGCTTTCAGGAGACAGGAGCTGAATCTGTGGTCCGGGCCCTTTTGAGGCCTGGAAACGGGGACTTTATAATGGAATAACGTGCACACTGAGAAACGTGGCAACATTACTTTACATAGGCCTGATATTCGTAGTATTCACGAGGACTGGAAAATGACATACCAGAGGTGGACACAACTGGAATTGCGCCTTTAATCGGACATGGGGAATAACATATGCATATTGGTCATGCACACATAACATATGATGGATGAGGCGTAGGGACACAGAACATGGCAAAATTTACTTTTCCACATTCTCCCACCTGCGGAAACAAACGGCTGCCACCCTGACTGCGGCCCTGTCTGTCATCAATGTCACAGGACTCGTGTGCCTCGAAGGACAAGGAACGCAGCTGGTGGGTCACAGTTCTTGCCGCATCACCAAAACATTGGCCTCAGCTGACCCCCCCTCCTTTGTTGCTTCCCCGAATATGTACTTTGTTTGTGGCACCAAAGCTTACACGTGGCTCCCAAAAGGCTGGAAGGGTACGTGCTACATCGCCTTCATTCTTCCTCCCACGTATGTGGCTCCAGCCAACCACCACCGGCAAAAGCGCGCTGGAGATGTTGAACAAGCCGACTCCACCGGAACACAGTTCCTGGATGCAGCAAAGGGACTTGTTCCTCTGTGGGGACCAATGGCCAATAGCCGTGCAATCCGACACCTAACTCAGGCATTAGAAACAACCATTAATATCACCGCTGGCATCCTCGCCAACAACACGGCTGAACTTCAGGCAGTCCGCCTGGTGGCTCTTCAAAACCGTCTTGTTCTAGATGTGGTTCTGGCCGACCGTGGAGGTGCATGCCACATCATCGGCTCCAGCTGGTGCACCTACGTGCCAGATAACTCACCTTCAGTCTACAAAGCAATCGAACACCTCCACAGACTGTCCTCGGAGGTTCACCAGGAACAGGAAGGATGGTCGCTTGGAGGCTGGTTCTGGGACACTTTAAAGAACTGGGGATGGAGACTGTTCACGTTTTTACTAATACCAATCATGATACTATGTGGGTGTTGTTTAGGTATTCAATGTTTACCATCTTTATGTGCACTCATTTCCAACTGTATGTGCCCAAAGACTTTGAACTTTAAACCTGAGCACATGAGTCCCCTATACGAAATAGAGGTGCGTGGTCTCATGGGGATCGATCCGAACTGACAAGCTGGCGAGACATGTTAAAGGGAGGACTGTGGAATTTTAGTTCGTGTATTGAACATCATCTACGCCATCTTGCAGACCCACGTACGAGCATACACGACAGCCATTTTAGGTACCATGGTCTCCCTGTTCACGATCGCTCATCAGCGCACTTCCCTGACCTTGCAAGCATCCCCCATGCACCCTGACTGCCCCCGCTCTCTCGTGCACAAGTCATGAGCCCTCCCCTCCCGCATGACTCTGTCCCAGGGAATCGCACCCCGCGCCTGACCAACACCTCCTTTCCGTCCATGAATACCCCTCCTTTGATGACCCCTTCCTCTGAGCCTGAACGTCAGCACGGACCGCTGGTCATCCTTTAGCCCGAGGATACAGTTTATTGCCCACTACTGTATGCACTCGCCTCTCCTGAAAGGAGCCACTATTGATCACGACCCTCCACCCCCAGAGATTCGATCAGGCGCACACATTCCAAAGGAATCGGCAGAACACTCAGCTGCGTGATAGCCCCCTCCCAATCATATGAGGGGAAAGAGTCTCTACTGTTGTCATGTGTTGGAATGGGCTGGAACTGGGGGGTGTCGGGGATATCGTTCTGATGTCATTCTCATGCTTCATAAATGCCCTTATTGTAATAAAGAGCGTCCACATGTCTTGAACCAGTGTATAAAAGACCAGGTCTCAGAGAGGTAGAGAGAGCACCTCGAGACGATACCTTGTTGTCCGATCTGACGTGTTCTACTCCGTCGGAATAAAACTTGTTTCCTGTCTTCCAGTCTCCAGCGCCTGCCTCTTTATTGAATAACTTCGTATGGTATTAGAGGCGTTTTTGCGCCGGGCAAACTTAACTTAGGAAACAACTACTGAAATCGCCTGACCATTGTAAATTGATCTTTATCAAGTGGTGTTACCCCGAAATCGGTCCCAGGATGCTGGTTTCCGGTCCAAGGAAGACATGGCTTGGCAGTTCGGGCTGGACTGTTCCCATGAGGCACAGGGTCAAGACTGATTTGCATATGGCCATGTCTGAACCGAGGTGGCCGAGTGAGCTAAAGAACGATGATGTATTCAACCCAGATCTGTGTCTGGGAGTGAGTGTCTGAAAGGTTTTAGTGCTCCGTCCATCATCTTCCTGTGTTTGCTAACCATTTATTTACCCAGCACCCTGCCGTTTGTGCTACCAAGGGCCTACCTTAGGGTGATGTGTACGTATTAAGAGGGTATTTAAGACTTCGCATGGGGGTTTAAAGTCTACCAAGTCTATGTGGTAGTGTGACACTGCCACCAGGATGCCATGGCAGGCCTGGAACATGTTTTAGAGTGCTACTTAAGTGGGTGGCACAACAGGTGCCGCAGACGCACTTCTAGCATTTAATAAGGAGGCCCTGGTTATATGGTTGGCCACTCTACAAGCGAGTTATATATCTAATTTTCATATTTAATTTACTCATACCATGTTTAGGGGAGTGAGCACAAGCACTTTGTGCACTTTACCACTGCTAACCAGTGCTAGAGTCATAATCTCAACGCAAACTAATTCAGACAAGCATAGGAGGAGGAAGCCAAAAAGTTTGAGGGTGACCGTGCAGAGAGGGCCAGGACCAACAGTCTATCTATTCTATCAAAATCTTTGGAGGTTTTAAGGGAGGACTGAAATATGATTGTAGAAAGATGATGATGACCAGAAAAAGAGAAAGGGGAGATACTGCAGTTGGTGATATCAAAGCCAGTGCTTATGGTGAAATAAATGTCTTGGAGAAGACAAAGTTGACAAAATCAACACTGATGCATGAATTATTGTAGAGTAGGGTAGTTTGTAATCATTTAAAAAATCATTAGATGTGTGAGCTGTGAAAATGCTTTAATTAATTAGAAAATAATGTTTATTACGTATGTTTAAGTTAGCATGAATAGGCTACAAAATTATTTAAAGCAGCTGAAGAAAATGTAGATTTCAATTTGCACGAATCGTTTTCCTGCATGCACTTTTCTATTCTTTGTTTTTCTTTTCATAAAATAGACAAAACGGAATTCAATTTACGGTGTTGTTTTCTTGGACTGAACAAAACGTATTTACTTGTGCGCCTTATGAGGAAGCCATGTTGAGATGTTTATGTGTGGTGCAATAATCAAGGCTTTTTTGCCTAGGGAAAGAGACATTCATGAATTCATTATTGTTTGTTAAGATACATAAGCATACTAACATTTCTTATACATGTAAAAGATATTAAATACATAGCAAAGTAGATATTTATTAGCTGTAACTTGTTTAATGTATCTTGTGTATTTGGGCAGTCAAAGGTTTATTCACACATAGCTTTGTTAATCCAGTCCTATGGGGCCCTTCGCACTATGCTAAGTGAATCCTATAAAATGAGCCTTTTCTGGGAGATGTGCTTGAATGTTGTCATTGTTTTAAGCTGAGGAATTACTATGCCAGTTTGCTATTTGATTTTATACTTCAGACTTCTGCTTGCTTTCTGAAAGGCAGACTCCACTTTGCAGATTTATGCTTGTAGACCTTTATCTGCTTTTCAAACCAAGCAGTGTCCACATAAGATTACCTGCTTGATCTTTTGGCTCTTTCTTCAGAGTCAGACTCCATATTGATCCTCCTGCGGATTTTATATTTAGACGCTTCGTTGACGTACAAACTGAGTAGATTTATGCGAGTTCTTTACTAGACAATATTTTGGTTTATGCTAATTTCCTTATGTTATGACCTCTCAAATTGGCTTTAGTTTAATAAAATGAAAATAAAAAATGAAATGAAAATAAAATTTATAAAGCGCGACAATCACCTGGGGGTATCTAGGCGCTAAACAAAAACTGAACAGGCTGCGAAGATCCAGAAAATGGCAGAATTATTTGGAAAACAGCCAAGTTTTTAGATCTTTCCTAAACTCTAGTAAGTTTGTTTTCAATTTTAGTTCAGTCCGAAGAGAATTCCATAGTCTTGATGTGCATAAGCTGAAGCCTCTCCCACCCCAGTTGGCTTTATTAAATCTGGGGACTACCAGATTACCACTTGTGGATGAGCACACTGGGATGTATAGATGAAAATACTGCATAAATTAGTCTGGGCCAACAGCATGTTGTGCCTTGAAGGCAATACAGAGTGCCTTGAACTGTATACGCTTATCAATGGGAAGCCAGTGTTGTTGAATGTGTGCATGAGAAACAGAAGTATGTTTTGGAATGCCCAGCAGTAGTCTAGCTGCGGCATTCTGTAATGTTTGTAGCTTATGTAGAAAACATTTTTTGAATGTTGATAAAAAGTGCATTGCCATAGTCTATTTTGGACGAAATCAAAGTCGTGGCTACCCTCTTTTGCAGGATAGGTGGAATGAAAGGTAATACTTTCCTTAAGGTTTTTATTTGTTCTTCAAAAGATAACTTTGTATTAAAAATCTGCCAAAGTTTTTTCCTTTTTTTCCTGGGGGTAGGCAGACTCACCAGTTCCTGGGGCCACCACTTGTTTGACCCGAAAGAAGGGTTGTTGATAAATAGTTGAACCTGTTTTTGAGGAGTATAGTTTCAAGCAGTTACTGCTCATCCAGTTACTGATATGGAGCATACAGTCGTGGAACTGGGCAGCCATGGATCCAGGATTGTTGGTAATGGAGACAAGATTTGCGTGTCATCCGCATATGAAACCCGGGGAAAAACTGAAAATGTAATTTAGGCTGCAAGTGGGGTAACATAGGGATTGAACAATGTGGGGCTCGGGATGAGCCCTGAGGGACTCCACAGGGTAATGAAAATGCTGGTGAAGTGAAGTCACCTAAGGAGACCTAATGCAGCCAGTCAGAAAAGAAATCAGGAACTTGAGTGTGTGATCTTTGATCCCAATTGATTCAAAGCGATCAATGAGAAAAGCATGGTTGACCGTATCATATGCAGCGGATAGATCCAGAGGGATCAGGGCTCCATTTCGCCCACTGTCTATCATTTGCTTGATTTCTTCCGTGGCTGTAATCAGCGCCAGTTCGGTATTGTGGTGACTTCGAAAACTGAACTGTGTAAAATCCAGACTCTTGGTTTTTTCTAAGAAAATGGTTAATTAATTGTTGATGATTTTCTCAACCAGTTTGGCAGGAAATGGTAATCGAGTTACTGGTCGATAGTTTTCGGGGTCACCAATGTCTAAGTTAGCCTTTTTTTTTTTTACTTTCCCTTATATGTAACATATACAAAGAACCCCCTCAATTGGCATCGTTACAACAAATGTACACAGTTCGACAACCTCATTACGGCACTCGAGGACATAGGCATCACCTAGATAGGTACGGACACACGGGGATTAACAGATTAGCATAAGTTAGCCTTTTTTGACAATGGCAGAATAGACCGTACCTTCCAATCTTTTGGAAATAACCTGCTTTGAAGAGATTGTTAAAAATGGCCGTGAGTTGTGTGGCTATCACCTCCAAGGCTAAGATAATTGTTCTGGCTGGACAAGTCCTGTGGTGAACCTGTTTTGATCTGCATCAGTATTCTTTGCGTCTGATTGGCCGTCAGATGTCCAAAGTGGGTTAAAGCACTGATGTTGTGTGTGTCTTTCAGAGATCTAGAATCTAAGTCAGCAGTTTGACTTAAGTTTAGAAAGGAATTATAGACAGACTTAACTTGCCTGAAAATGAAGTGCTAATTTGTTACAGAATTGTTGATTAATATTGAGGTTTTTAGATCAGGAGGTTTTTTTAACTGTTGCAAATAATTCCTTGGAGGAGTTCATTGCTCCTTCTATTTTTGTCGCATAATAGTTATTTTTCGCAATTAAAATCATCTTTTTGTAAGTATGCAGATTGCTTGAGTATATTTCTTTGTCTGTTGGTTTAACCATTATTGCTGCTGATTTAACTCTGAGTTACTACTTCATGCCTTCTGTATTGATTCTTAAAATTTGAATAACCTTCATGGTTTTGACTTTGAATCTTATCCTACAAAGGTTTCTATTCTGATCCCGTGGGAGTCACACAACCGTGATCCTCTGTATCAGCCCTTTACATTTATTAGGGAAAAGAACTGACATAAAATGCATTACGTTCTGGTGCTGGAGGCCAGGAGTTGTTACTAAGAAAAGTTTCCCGCCTCTGTGGTGCACAAGCAGACTGAAATAGCCCTTTGAGAAAGTCTGCATTGCGTACGCATGGTGGCTACACTCACAACAATAGGCTCTGATGGTGAAGATAGTTTGTTGTGGTTAGTCAGTCAGAGAAGCCTGCAGCATGCACAATCACAGCAGTGGCTCTGATTGTGGTGATTGTTTGTGAGTGGGAGAAATCTACGGTAGGCACGCTCACTGCAGTAGGCTCTGATGGTGGAGATAGTTGGTTGTGGTTTATGAGTCAGAGAAGCCTGCGGTGGACACACTCACTGCAGTAGGCTCTGATTGTGGTGAGGGTTTGTGAGTGAGAGAAGTCTGCAAAAGGCACACTCACCGCAGAAGGTTCTGAAGGTGGGAATGATTGGTTGTAGTTTCTGAGTGAGAGAAGTCTGCGGTACGCACACCCCCTGCAGTAGGCTCTGAAGATGGAGATGATTGATTGTGGTTTGTGAGTGAGAGAAGTCTGCGGTAGACACATTCCCTGAAGTAGGCTCTGATGATAGAGATGATTGGTTGTGGTTTGTGAGTGAGAGGAGGCTATGGTGGATGTATTCCTTGCAGTAGGGTCTGAAGGTGGGAATGGTTCATGAGTGATAGAGAAGTCTGCGGTAGGCACACTCCCTGCAGAAGGTTCTGAAGGTGGAAATGATTGGTTGTGGTTTGTGAGTGAGAGAAGTCTGCGGTACGCACACTCCTTGCAGTAGGTTCAGATGGTGGAGATGATTGGTTGTGGTTTGTGAGTGAGAGAAGTCTGCGGTAGGCACACTCCCTGCAGTAGGTTCAGATGGTGTAGATGATTGGTTGTGGTTTGTGAGTGAGAGGAGGCTATGGTGGATGTATTCCTTGCAGTAGGGTCTGAAGGTGGGAATGGTTCATGAGTGATAGAGAAGTCTGCTGTAGGCACACTCCCTGCAGAAGGTTCTGAAGGTGGAAATGATTGGTTGTGGTTTGTGAGTGAGAGAAGTCTGCGGTACGCACACTCCTTGCAGTAGGTTCAGATGGTGGAGATGATTGGTTGTGGTTTGTGAGTGAGAGAAGTCTGCGGTAGGCACACTCCCTGCAGTAGGTTCAGATGGTGTAGATGATTGGTTGTGGTTTGTGAGTCAGAGAAGCCTACAGCATGCACACTCACTACAGTAGGCTCTGATGGTGGTGATTGTTTGTGAGTGGGAGACATCTACGGTAGGCACGCTCACTGCAGTAGGCTCTGATGGTGGAGATAGTTGGTTGTGGTTCATGAGTCAGGGAAGCCTGCGGTACATACACTCACTGCAGTAGGCTCTGATTGTGGTGAGGGTTTGAGTGAGAGAAGTCTGCAAAAGGCACACTCACCGCAGAAGGTTCTGAAGGTAGCAATGGTTCATGAGTGACAGAGAAGTCTGCGGTAGGCACACTCCCTGCAGTAGTCTCTGATGATGGAGATGATTGGTTGTGGTTTGTGAGTGAGAGGAGGCTATGGTGGATACATTCCCTCCAGTAGGGTCTGAAGGTGGGAATGGTTTGTGAGTGAGAGAAGCCTGCGTTTGCACACTCCCTGCAGTAGGCTCTGATGATGGAGATGATTGGTTGTTGTGGTTTGTGAATGAGAGAAGTCTGCTGTAGGCACACTCCCTGCAGTAGGCTCTGATGATGGAGATGATTGGTTGTGGTTTGTGAATGAGAGAAGTCTGCTGTAGGCACACTCCCTGCAGTAGGCTCTGATGATGGAGATGATTGGTTGTGGTTTGTGAGTGAGAGAAGTCTGCTGTAGGCACACTCCCTGCCGTAGGCTCTGATGATGGAGATGATTGGTTGTGGTTTGTGAATGAGAGAAGTCTGCTGTAGGCACACTCCCTGCAGTAGGCTCTGATGATGGAGATGATTGGTTGTGGTTTGTGAGTGAGAGGAGGCTATGGTGGATACATTCCCTCCAGTAGGGTCTGAAGGTGGGAATGGTTTGTGAGTGAGAGAAGCCTGCGTTTGCACACTCCCTGCAGTAGGTTCAGATGGTGGAGATGGTTAGTTGTGGTTTGTGAGTGAGAGAAGCCTGCGTTTGCACACTCCCTGCAGTAGGCTCTGATGATGGAGATGATTGGTTGTGGTTTGTGAATGAGAGAAGTCTGCTGTAGGCACACTCCCTGCAGTAGGCTCTGATGATGGAGATGATTGGTTGTGGTTTGTGAGTGAGAGAAGTCTGCTGTAGGCACACTCCCTGCAGTAGGCTCTGATGATGGAGATGATTGGTTGTGGTTTGTGAATGAGAGAAGTCTGCTGTAGGCACACTCCCTGCAGTAGGCTCTGATGATGGAGATGATTGGTTGTGGTTTGTGAGTGAGAGAAGTCTGCTGTAGGCACACTCCCTGCAGTAGGCTCTGATGATGGAGATGATTGGTTGTGGTTTGTGAATGAGAGAAGTCTGCTGTAGGCACACTCCCTGCAGTAGGCTCTGATGATGGAGATGATTGGTTGTGGTTTGTGAGTGAGAGAAGCCTGCGTTTGCACACTCCCTGCAGTAGGCTCTGATGATGGAGATAATTGGTTGTTGTGGTTTGTGAATGAGAGAAGTCTGCTGTAGGCACACCCCCTGCAGTAGGCTCCGATGATGGAGATGATTGGTTGTGGTTTGTGAGTGAGAGGAGGCTATGGTGGATACGTTCCCTCCAGTAGGGTCTGAAGGTGGGAATGGTTTGTGAGTGAGAGAAGCCTGCGTTTGCACACTCCCTGCAGTAGGCTCTGATGATGGAGATGATTGGTTGTGGTTTGTGAATGAGAGAAGTCTGCGGTAGGCACACTCCCTGCAGTAGGTTCAGATGGTGGAGATGGTTAGTTGTGGTTTGTGAGTGAGAGAAGCCTGCGTTTGCACACTCCCTGCAGTAGGCTCTGATGATGGAGATGATTGGTTGTGGTTTGTGAGTGAGAGAAGTCTGTGGTAGGCACACTCCCTGCAGTAGGCTCTGATGATGGAGATCATTGGTTGTGGTTTGTGAGTGAGAGAAGTCTGTGGTAGGCACACTCCCTGCAGTAGGCTCTGATGATGGAGATGATTGGTTGTGGTTTGTGAATGAGAGAAGTCTGCGGTAGGCACACTCCCTGCAGTAGGTTCAGATGGTGGAGATGGAGTAGTTTCTGTCCTGTAACTCCAGTTCTGTAGTAGGGGTATCTCTGTTATAGTCATAATCTAGGGAATAGTCCCGCCCATGTGCGTGGACCCCGGAGCAATCAAAAATAATCTCTTACAGTGTCAAAAAATGCAGAAAATGCATAGACACTTAAGAGAGAATTTAAAGACAGATAATGCAGCCAAAAAGGCTACACTGTCCAGTACTTCAACTAGAAATTCCACCACAAAATCCACAAAACAGCAAAGCCTGTACAGATTTCCCTTGCTTAACAGCAAAATCCCTCAGGAATGATAGAGAGAAGAACCTGGACAGACAAGCCCCATAGGCTGCCATTATGTGGCTTAATTAGGATACTGTGCCTTTAAGGAACCTTCCAGAACCTTCTCTCAGTATCCCAGAATGCATAGCAGGTCCAACTTAGCCTCAGTTCTTTTCGAAGGCGTAGAAAACGCCAGACCTGTAGCATTATGATCATGAACAACACTCCACCGGGGAGGCGGGAGGGCGCTTATGACTATAACAGAGATACCCCTACTACAGAACTGGAGTTACAGGACAGAAACTACTCCTTCTGTAGTAGGGGATCTCTGTGTATAGTCATAATCTAGTGAATAGAATGGCAAGCCCATCCCCACACCAAGCGGCGGTGGAGAGTAAAATAACGCCACTACTGTGCGAACAGATTCCGCAGCGAAGCCTGCCCAACCTGAGCGTCTGTCCTGGCATCAGAATCCAGGCAGTAATGCTTAGCAAAGGTATGGACCGACTTCCAAGTGGCCGCCTTGCAGATCTCTGCAATGGGAACATTACGGAGCATAGCTGTCGTAGCAGCCTTGCCCCTGGTGGAATGAGCCTTAGGTTTGCCCCCTAAGGTCTTATTAGCTTTGCAGTAACACAACTGAATGCAGGACACAATCCACCTAGAGATGGACTGTTTAGAGGTAGCAAGACCCGTCCTGACTGAACCATAATTGATGAACAATTGGTCTGACCTACGAACATCTTTAGTCTTATCAAGATAAAACTTCAGCACCCTCCGCACATCCAGGGAATGTAAAGACCTTTCCGCCGGAGATGAAGGATTCTGAAAGAACGTAGGCAAAGTGATAGTCTGATTGATATGAAAATCAGAAACAACCTTGGGAAGAAACTTAGGGTGAGTACGCATAACAACTTTAGCATTATGAAATACAGTATAAGGTTCCTGGCAACACAATGCCTGAATCTCACTCACCCTGCGGGCCGATGTAATGGCCACGAGGAACGCCGCCTTCCAGGACAGGTGCTGCAACGAAGCCTTATGAATGGGTTCAAAAGGCTCCTTCATCAATCTGGACAGCACCACATTCAAGTCCCATGAAGGCGAAGGAAGCCTGACAGGAGGGAACACTTTCTTCAAGCCTTCCAAAAAATCTTTGATCACAGGGATCTGGAAAAAGGAAGTCTGTGAAGGGCCTTTCCTGTAGGCAGTCAAAGCAGCCAGATGAACCTTAATGGAATGGACATTAAGGCCCGACTGCGCCAGATGAAGCAGATATGGAAGGATGACATCTTCCTTGCATGACGTAGGGTCATAGTTCTTAGACTTGCACCAGATGCAAAACCTCTTCCACTTGTAAGCATAGGAAGTCCTAGTGGAAGGTCGCTTAGCCTCCTTCAGTATGCCCATACAATCCTCTGGGAGATTCAGATGGCCATATTGCACTATTTCAGGAGCCATGCCGCCAAACTCAAAGACGAGAGGTTGGGGTGCACCATCCGCCCCCCGAACTTCGTGAGAAGGTCCGGCCTGCACGGCAGCTTCATGTGAGGAAGGAGAGAACGGTGAAGCAGGTCCGTGAACCACCACTGTCTGGGCCATTCCGGGGCAATCAGAATCATTCTCGCCCTGGATTGAGACAGCTTGATGAGAACCGCCGGAATCAGGGCAATTGGTGGAAAAGCGTACAGAAAGCTGTTCGACCAGTTGATCCATAACGCGTTCCCCAGCGTCCCTGGTTGGTAGTACCTGGAGGCGAAGCCTCGGCATTTGCTGTTTTCGGCGGTGGCAAACAGATCTACGTCTGGAGTTCCCCACCTTGCGAAGACTTCTCCTAGTACTTCGTCGTGTATGACCCATTCGTGGTTTTCCTGCACGATTCTGCTCAGTTCGTCTGCCTGAACATTCTGCACACCTGGCAGATGGGTGGCCGTTATCGACAGTCCTCGAGCCAGAAGCCAGTGCCAGATCGCCTGCGCCTCCTGCGACAGAGTGCGCGATCTCGAGCCCCCCTGCTTGTTGAGGTAATACATCGTTGTCGTGTTGTCCGTCTGAACAAGCAGAGAGTTGGTCTGAAAGGACGGATGAAAGGCCTTCAGTGCCAAGTGAACAGCTCTCAGTTCCAGGAAATTGATGTGGTACGTGGACTCCGTCGGGGACCACGTCCCTTGAATTTGCAGGTCTCCGGAATGCGCCCCCCAACCTTGGAGAGACGCATCCGTCACGATGGTCTGTGCGGGAATGTCCTTGTGGAAGGGAACGCCTCTGAGGAGATTCTCCTTCGAGCACCACCACTTCAGAGACTGAAGAGCATGTAGAGACAGTCGTATCCTGTCGTCCCAAGAACCTCTCCTCTGGTCCCACTGATCCTCCAAGCACTCCTGCAGAGGTCTCATCTGTAGCCGTGCGTGAGGAGTGAGAAAGATGCAAGAGGCCATCGATCCCAGTAGAGAAGACACGGTCCTCACAGTCGTAGACGGAGTTTTCATGAGAGCCTGAGCCTTCCGAACGAGTGATAAACGTCGCTCTTCCGAAGGAGACACGCTTGCTGACAGCGTATCGATGGAGGCCCCCAAGTACTGGATGCACTGCACCGGAATCGGGACCGACTTGGACATGTTGATGTGCAACCCCAGCTTGTTCAAGAGAACGCACGTCTTCTGGAAGTGTGCTCGAGCTTCCGAGAAGGAGGAGGCTTTGATCAACCAATCGTCCAGGTACGGGTAGACAAACACCTTGTTCTTCCTCAGGTGTGCCGCTACCACTGCCATACATTTTGAGAATGTCCTGGGTGCAGACTTCAGTCCGAAGGGTAGCACCGTGTACTGATAGTGATTGGTGCCGACTTGAAAGCGCAGAAATTTTCTGTGTTTGCATGCAATGGGCACGTGGAAGTATGCGTCCTGTAGATCTATGGCACACATCCAGTCTCCCCGTTGCAGCTGAGGGTAGATCTGATGCAACGACAGCATGCGAAACTTTTCTCTGCGAATCCACTTGTTTGCCTGCCGCAAATCCAGAATTGGCCTGAACTCGTTTTTGTCCTTCTTGCGGACAAGAAAGAACCGAGAGTACAGACCTCTTCCTCTTTGAGACAGAGGTACGTCTTCGATCGCCCTTTTCCTTAGCAGAACGTCCGCCTCCGTCTGAAGCTCGCGCAGTTGATACTGCGAGCTGACGGGAGGAATCGATGGAGGAGGGCTGGTGAAACGTAGACTGTATCCATTGCAAACAATATTCAGCACCCACTTGTCCTGAGTAATTTTTCTCCACTCTGCCAGAAAAAGTTGAACGCTTCCCCCCACCGGAGCGGGTAACGGACGAGGGGGAAGTAACAGCTCAGGGACGGGACCCGGCCGGGCCCTTGGTCGCGGTAGAGGACTGTTGACGACCTCTACCACCCTGTCGCTTCTGGAAGGGCTGCCTGTACTGCTGCTGCTGCTGCCGCTGTTGATGGTGACCAGCAGACTGCCCCCTTCCACGACCCTGCGCCCCAAACCGACGTTGGTACTGTCGGAAGGGTTTCTTTTCCTTGGGCTTCTCCAAGCCCACTGCCGTCAGGGTCTCCGCTTCGGCCTTCATCCTGGCCATCTCATCATCCGCGTGCTTCCCGGAGAGGGTATCTCCGGAAAACGGGAGATTCGCCACGCGTTGCTGTGCCTCCGGTTTCAACGATGTCAACCTGAGCCAAGCATGGCGTCTCTGGTGAATCCCGTGGCAATATCCGTGCGCGGACAGCAACGATATGTCTGCTGCGGCGCCGATGGCCTGATTAGAGACCAACATCCCCTCCTTGACGATCTCCACGAAGTCCTCCTTGCGGTCTCGAGGGACGAGGTCTGCGAACTGCTCCATCGAGTCCCAAAGGGACCGGTCGTAACGTCCCAGCAAAGCCGAGTCACTGGCTGCCTTCATGGACGAGGCGGATGTCCCACACGCCTTGCGACCAGCAGAATCGATCCACCGGCTCTCCTTGTCCGGAGGCACCGTGGACGCAGGGGAGGTGGCATGAAGCTTCCGAGCAGCAGTCACGATGACTGAATCCGGTACCGGGTCCTTCCTCAAGAAGGCTGGGTCTGAGTCCGGAGCCCTGTACTTTTTCAGTATCCTGGAAGGTACAGATTTCACCGTTGCCGGCGTCAGGAATAGCTGTTCGGCGGGCTCAAGGAGCCCCGGCACCAGAGGTAACAGGGGGCGAGACAAGTGCCTTTTGTGTAAAGTCTCAAAGATTACCGAGGTAGAAGCCGTAGGTGCTTCAACCTCAATGCCCAACTTCGCCGCACCACGCAGGAGAACCTCCTGAAATGTGCTAATATCGTCTATCGGAGACACCCTAGTCTCCGGCGAATCGGACAGCGTGGGCGAGTAGGAACGGGTCCCAGATGGAGAACGTGACCTGGACCGACGTCTCTTGTGATGATGCCTGGATCGTGATGAAGATCCGCGGCCACTCCTCGATTTGTCCCGTCTCCCCGAGCGAGACCTCGACCTCTTGGGCCTCGGACGCTCCTTCGGCCTCCCAGGGTCAGGAGCTCCAGGCTTCTTAGGAGTCTTCTTCGGAGGCGTCGGGAACTTAGGCATCGACACCTCCCTCGGTGGGATCGGGGGTGGAGGCACAACCGGACGCGGGTCCCGCGGAGCCGGCTTCGGAGGCGGGGTAGGGGCCTTCGGAGGAGGACCCTTCGGCACAGCCGGCCGCGGAGGAGGCGTAGACGGCTTCATCGGAGTATCCACCCCGGAATGCGCCGGTCCCGGCGAGCCATCACCTCTACCAGAGAGTGGGGAGCCCCCCACAGTCCTGGGCCTGTCCTTAGGACCTCCAGACGCTGAAGACCGGCGTCCAGACGACGACCGATGTCCCCTCGACGTCGAACGGTCCTTCGGCGTCGACCGAATCACACTCCTCGACGTCGAACCGTGTCTCCGTCTCGACGTCGACCCCGACCAGATCGACGAGCCACGAAACCTCGACGACGGGCGATGGTGCCTCGACGGCGACCTCGACCTCCTCGCCGGTCTCGACGTCGACTTCCTGGATCGCTTCGACGGCGACCCTTTGGACCTTTTCGACGTCGACCTCTCCGACCTTCTCGACGTCGATCTCCTTGACCGTCTCGACGTCGGCCTTTTGGAATGCTTCGACGTCGACCTCTTCGGCGCCGGAGATGCCTTTCGTCTCGACGGCGACCTTGACGACGAGGATCCCCTCGACGATGATGTCCTCGACGGCGAACGGCGGTGTCGCCTCGACGGCGAGCGCCGACGCCGGGCCCTCCGATGTCGATCACTCGACGCCGACAGCGACGACGAGGATATCGACACCGGCTTCGACGGCGGCCGGAACACGTTCCTCGACGTCGACGGGCGACGTTTTCTCGACCCAGAGCCCTGGGGAGACCTGGAACTGGCCGTTGACCGTCCC
Source organism: Lissotriton helveticus (assembly GCF_964261635.1). Classification (NCBI taxonomy): domain Eukaryota; kingdom Metazoa; phylum Chordata; class Amphibia; order Caudata; family Salamandridae; genus Lissotriton; species Lissotriton helveticus. The sequence continues at coordinate 108,107 of NW_027611922.1, forward strand.
CTCGACGTCGTGGTCAGCGCAACTGACCCAGACGGAGACCTTGGGCGAGGGCTGGTCTTCCTGCCCCTGGGGAGCCCCCCAGAGGCCTCAGCATGGGTAGAAGGAGCCCCTCCTGACCCACCTCGTGCCTTCAGCTTTCTCTCCTCAAGTCCCTGAAGCCTGATCTTCTTCCTCTCCTTCAGGGTCCTTCCAGAGAAGCTTCTGCAGATCCTACACTCCTCAGGGATGTGGGAAGAGGGAAGGCAGAGAATACAGACCTCATGGGAGTCTGTCTTGGCCTTCTTTCTTGAGCACTCAGGGCATTTGTCGAATAATGCAGGCATTATGGACAAAAAAGAGTGCAGAAACACAGAAAGAAAGTCACCAAAGTACTTTAAAAGTACCAAAAATCGAAATCAGTGTAAAACACTAACAAAAACCCTTGAAAGGGAGAGCTCAATGCTCCAGGGTCCTGCTTGCAGGAGCCGGAAAAAAGAACTGAGGCTAAGTTGGACCTGCTATGCATTCTGGGATACTGAGAGAAGGTTCTGGAAGGTTCCTTAAAGGCACAGTATCCTAATTAAGCCACATAATGGCAGCCTATGGGGCTTGTCTGTCCAGGTTCTTCTCTCTATCATTCCTGAGGGATTTTGCTGTTAAGCAAGGGAAATCTGTACAGGCTTTGCTGTTTTGTGGATTTTGTGGTGGAATTTCTAGTTGAAGTACTGGACAGTGTAGCCTTTTTGGCTGCATTATCTGTCTTTAAATTCTCTCTTAAGTGTCTATGCATTTTCTGCATTTTTTGACACTGTAAGAGATTATTTTTGATTGCTCCGGGGTCCACGCACATGGGCGGGACTATTCCCTAGATTATGACTATACACAGAGATCCCCTACTACAGAAGGTTAGTTGTGGTTTGTGAGTGAGAGAAGTCTGCGGTAGGCACACCCCCTGCAGTAGGCTCCGATGATGGAGATGATTGGTTGTGGTTTGTGAGTGAGAGAAGTCTGCTGTAGGCACACTCCCTGCAGTAGGCTCTGATGATGGAGATGATTGGTTGTGGTTTGTGAGTGACAGAGAAGTCTGCTGTAGGCACACTCCCTGCAGTAGGCTCTGATGATGGAGATGATTGGTTGTGGTTTGTGAGTGAGAGGAGGCTATGGTGGATACATTTCCTCCAGTAGAGTCTGAAGGTGGGAATGGTTTGTGAGTGAGAGAAGCCTGCGTTTGCACACTCACTGCAGTAGGCTCTGCAGGAGTGGTGGTTTATAATTATTTACTGCCATAGACGTTTGTGGGGGAACCCTCATGTCATCAGGCCTGAGATAATAGATTGTTGCCTGCCTCTGAAGTGTGGGTATGTTGCTTGTCTTTTTGGGCCTGACAATGGTTTGTCAATGAGTGGTGCACCTGCTGCAGCAGTGATAGATCCGCCCCCTTTTACGCATTGCATCAGGCTCTGGTGTTGTGGGCTGACTGTTAAGGTCACAAAAGTGGCATCTCCTCAGAGACAGAGTCTTTGGGACACAACTTACATTTAACATACTTACTGGTCTTTTCCTGTTTTAGATACCGGAGCAGCATGTCGTCATCCATAAATGTGCCAGCTTCCGGATATTCGACCACTGAAATTAATAATTTTAATTTCCCCTTCAATTTCCTACCAAGAACTCATGCTCCTTCTCCGGTGCGGACTCCAGAAGTAGCGAAATCTACAAAAAAAGGGGTAAGTGTGGATACTCGCATCTCTACTTCTCACACTGCAGACAAACTATCTGTCCAGAATACTTGAATGCAAGATGCATGGTGGAAGCAGAGCTCTAAGCACTTATTTCCTCTGTGCAGACTGTGTCTCTCTATATGAGCGGCCCAGGAATGAGGAATAACTGAGGGAATCAGTAATTCCAAGTCACATTTCTATAGTAATTCATTCAGGGCCAACGTTTACCCCTCCTAAAGTTATAGGGGCCCGATTCACAGAATGAACTTAAGACTCAATCCTAAACGTACTACTATTTTGGTATTCACAGAATGAACTTAATACTTTTGGCAATCACAGAATGAACTTACTACTTTTGGTATTCACAGAATGAACTTACTACTTTTGGTATTCACAGAAGTTAGGATTTTGTCTTAAGTCTGTCTTAAGTCTGTCTTAAGTCTGTCTTAAGTTTGTCTTAAGACAAACTTAAGACAAAATCCTAACTTCAGTGACTACCAAAAGTAGTAAGTTCATTCTGTGAATGCCAAAAGTAGTAAGTGCATTCTGTGAATACCAAAATAGTAGTAAGTTTAGGATTGAGTCGTAAGTTCATTCTGTGAATCGGGCCCTAGGTGTGATTGAGCAAGAACTTGCTAATGTTTTAAGGAGAGAAAATGGGCCATCAGAATGCAGAGGCCACCCCTAAAGAGGGCCTGGGTGTGTGTGCTAAAAGCCATAAGATACATGAACTGCACCTTGGTCTTTCCTACATGCTAGAAGGCCCCAAATCACTTTCTGGTTGAGTAAGTGTCCACTCCATTCGTTGTGTTTGGCTGGAAGAACATTGAGGTCTCGTGTATGTGATATGTTGTGGTGTTGTATGTGAGGCTTGGAGGTGTGCACCAAACCCTTTGTGGGAGCATGCAGCAAATGTAAGCTTGAGTTGGGATGTGAAATGAGTGTCAGGGATAGATTTGTAGATTGTGTAAAAACTTTTAGCCTGAGGTCAGTTGAAATCATGGTCTTGGGAACAGCCAGATCTCTGTTACTTTCTTGATTTCTTTGTGTCTGTCAATCAGCCTTGATCTCCTCGGGTGCGTGTTCCAGAGCTCTCCCATCAGTACACGGGAAGACCACCCTTTAATATGGGGTTTTTAGATTGATGATGAGGAGGAGGAGGAGGTGGACATTCTGGAACTGATGACTCCTTTTTGACTGTGCAGGCCAAGTTAGGATTGCAAGAAGGGTGGTCCTATTCCATGAATCCCCCCTGGTGAGTGGTGTCTTTAAAGGGACCTTCACAGCAGAAGGAATGTGATCACATCTGTTAAGATTAGGACTTGTCTTGTGGCATTCTGGATTTATTTCAGCTGCTGGTTCTATGTCATGGAAGTCCACTGTTGAGCCTATTGCCATTATTCAAGTCGTGAGGCCTGTATTGTAAGATGTGGCCTAGTGGCTGAAGCTGCTGACCTTGAAACTGGGGAACCAGGTTTGAATCCCGGCCTCTGCCAATTCCAGGCAAATCATGTTATCTCCCCGTGCTTGAAAATAGGTTTGCTTGTAAAGCTCTCTGAAGACCTCTGACCTGGTTTGTGCTATGTAAAGCTGCAAAAAAGAAAAGGTTAGTGAAGATGCAAAACCATACTCTGTGTTGCTTTTCATGCTATCACATTTGACTAACCAGAATTTGGTTGGCCAGCAAATTTCTGTATGAATCCCTTATCCACCCATGTGATTGGGTACAACTGCAGGCCTAACTTCACCTATGGCAACCCTGATGAGGTGCTGTCCAGTAGTATAGGGGGTGGAAAGAAGACAGTGGCCACATTTCACCCCTGCCTGTAATTCAGACCCATGTGAAGCCAAGATGCACTGCACAAACATAGCAATACAGGTTTCCATATCAGGGAAGGGACACACCTTTCTGAAGATGGCCTTTCAAGTGAGGCACTGAGATATGTTGCCTTTGCCTCAGTCAGGTTTGTAGCATCGTACCAGTCGAGGTACTCGCCAATAACTACGCGACACAAAACAAGTCATTTTACAGGTCTTTATTCTGCTGCGTGTATGTCAGAGCTCAACATTCTAAGCCTGCTTTCAACTCGTGCCTTCAAAGCTTATGTCACAGGCCTATGGTGTACAGTGGGAACCAAAAGAGTTCCAGCATTCATTATTTACAAGACACTAATAAGGTTGAGGGTGAAAGACCCGATTGGAGTGATCCAGTTATTAGATGAGGGGTTTGTTTAGGGAGAGAGAAAGGGGGTGCGTGTAAGAAATGCCTTAGAGCACCCTGAGACATTCTGGCTCACAGTCTCTCTATGATCTGCTAGCTGCAGTCCTTTTAATTTACATAAAAGCCTGGCACTCAAGTTACTGAACTGCCACTGATTACACATTACTAAACAATACACTTTCCGTACACTGCACCGTAGGCGTGCAGGGTCATTCCTGTCTGATTATAAGCATGCTTAGGTTGGGGGAGATAGATAGTGTCACTACAAACCAATGGTTTTTCAGTGTTTTTATGGAAAAATGCTAGCAGTTATATTATTACAAGGCCTAACTATAACAGCACTTTAGCCTTCATGTTTTTTCAGTAAATTCTAGAATTTCTTTGTGTCACAGAATTACTTGGTAACTTACCTAACTATAACATTGCTTCAACCTTTGTTTTTTTAATGAATTTCTGAGATTTGTTTAACGTAAAGTAAGATATTATTGGGGCGCTAGGTGGCGCCAGACCAAGATGGCCGCACTGCAGTGAGGCTCTCGCCTAGTCGAGCCTAAAGTCCATCCTACAACATATCCTGACCAGCAAAACTGCCTTACAAGTAATGGGAGCTGATTCACCTTGCTGAGAGGAACGCTCCGGTGTCATTGCCTCCCGGGTGGCGCTCCCAGAGCCGGAGAAAACTACCCCGCTTCCCGCGAGCGGCGCCTCGCGCTCTTCTACTGTTCCGGCCTCCCGGGTGGGCCAGCTGGGAAAGACCGGGGCTTTGAGGCCTGGACGGAGGCGCCCCACCTCTAAGCGGCGCGGCCGTGTGGCCTACTTCACTGTCGAACTACTGCCCGGGACGGCTTGACTTGGAGGTGAGATCCCCCCCCCCTGCCTACGTTGCCTGCTCGCGCTCCCCCCCAGGCCTGCTGACCTGCATTGTTGGAGCCCCCGCTCGCTGGATCCCGGCGAGTGAAGCCTGCTCTGCCCTGCCACTGAGCGCGCACAGGCGAGCGCGCAAATTACTGTGACTGGGCGGCCGCTGACGGGTCTTGCGGCATCGATGCTCCTGGGGGCCCTGACAACATGGGGGGTCTGCCTATCTCGGTGAACCGGTCGCACGCTGTGTCATAACGCCTGGATTCCTAGCCCTACGGCGTGTTGCGGTGATGGCGGATCTTCACTGCTCAGGCACACTTCCCTGTGGGGGTCGGGGCCACGTCTGACACCCCCCCCCTCCTTTTCCTCACTTCTGCCTCAGCTCTGGTCATAAGTAAAGCCGCTGTCGCGGACATCTTGGCGGGCGGCCCGACCTACGGCTGGATGCCTGGGCGGTAATTTCGGCGGCAGTTGCCGTGCTTCGGCTCCTACGCGCCTACGCCTCTTGTGCTCACTTGTGCCTCCCCGAGTACTGTCCCACGACGAACAGAGAGGACTTCATACCTACTCCTGTGTACCTTGTTCATCTACTGCTGCGACGCATTGACTTTCCTCACGCTGTGGTACGCAGACTCATGCTCCTTAGGTTTGGGTCGGGACCACATAAGGCTGGAGCGCGCCTTCGCCCCCGGTCAGGTCTCGGAGCCCATCCCGCCTAGCCAGTCACATACCACAGGCGGAACACCTTCAACACGCAAACGCACGCCTTCAGCCCTGACCCTTCCTCCCCCCGCCCGACTGGAACTAGAGGGAACGGAGGGACGGCAACGTGCTCCCTACCTTTGCCGCCCAGCTCACACCAGGCCCCCTTTCGCCTGTACCCTTCTGAGAGCTGGCATCCATCTCCTCTGCAGGGTCGCACACGCCGAGACGAGACATGGGCCGCAGCGACACTAGGCAGTCGAAAATTCCATTCGAATCTAAGAAAACTTCAAAATCAACGCCGGGGGGGGGGGCAGTCCTACGGCCTCGGCCCCTCAGGAGGAAGACTGGAAATCACTCTTGCTGGGCATGAAACAAAGCTTGTCAACAATTGACTCCAAAATAGATACCATAAATACGCGCATGGACAGTGTTGTGGCTAAGTTTGAACTTCATGACACCTGAATAAAGGAGGCTGAAGATAGGATTTCGGGTTTGGAGGATGGAGCTACCTCTTCCCATAGTCACATCAATCAAATGGACAGGCTGCTCAAAATCATAGCGGACAAGAATGAGGATTTGGAGGCGAGATCTCGCCGTAATAACGTCAGAATTTTGGGCCTTGCGGAGTCCACCAACACGGGGAAGATGGAGATATTTGTAGAAAAACTTGTTGTGGAACTGTTTGGAAAGGAACCATTTTCCCCGCACCTCATTGTTGAGAGAGCTCATAGGTCTCTGGCTGCTCCCCCTCCTCCTGGGGCCCCACCGAGGCCCGTCATAGCGCGTTTTCTTAACTATAGAGACCGAGATGCAGTGTTGAGGCGTGCGAGGGAGCTGGGGAAAGTGCACTATGAAAACACAACGCTATCCTTTTTCCCCGATTTCACCCCCTCGGTCCAAGACGCCAGACGTAAATTTGCGGGGGTGAAAAAGAAACTCCTATCCCAAAAGATCCCGTATGCCATGCTATATCCGGCAAAACTAAAAATCTCTCATCAGGGCAAACATCACTTTTTTCAAAACCCGCAGCAGGTGGAGGACTACCTCAAGCAGTGTAGGAAAGAACAGCACAGGGAAGAATCAACCCGCCGACGCTCCAGGTCGCATTCGCCACTATCACAGCAGGACTGATCTACTGCACTGTTATATAGACCCTTGAAGTCGAAAGGCCCCGGGTTGCTGGCTTTGCGTAATCTGATGACTGTGTGGTTTTAGCTCTGTTTTAACCCTTGCTGGTCTAAGTGTTTCATGAGTGCTCGTACGTCCACCTCCGTCCCGCAGAACCGACCGGGGTAACCTGGTTGCATGTGGGTGTAAGTAGGGAGGTGGTTGGCAGGTCTGGTGCCCCTGGTTTCAGAACCCCAATGGGTGTACCCCTGAATTCCTCTCCACCTCGGTGGTCGGGGACTTCTGTAGTAATTTTTTTGGGTTGTTCTAGTTTTGTTGTGGGTTTGGGTGGATGGGTGGGGAACTTATGCCCGGCTAGTTGGGGTTGCCGGTGTGGGTGGGAGGGTACTCCGATCCCCTACTGTCATGATTGATGGGCTGCTGTTGCGAGTTCGGGGCTGGTCTGCCAGGAGGGTGCCGGGAGGGGAATGTTGTTACAATATATTTGATTCTGCTATGATCTGCACTGAGGTACCACTATGCTACACATATTTATACTCTGTTGAATGGGTGACTTGACATCTTCGCAACCGGCACAGCAGTCCCGGCTAGTGTCATGGAATATTCGAGGGCTGAACAACCCGAGAAAGAAAAGGCAAATTTTAGGCTATCTGGACAGGCAAGGGGTATCTATTGCCATGCTTAAAGAAACTCACTTACGATCTGATGGACTGCCTCTGTTTGCATCTAGATGGGCCTCCTGCAAAGTGTTCTCTTCTTATTCGAATTATGCTAGGGGAGTGACAATACTGGTCCGGAGAGGGGTGCGGTTTACTCCAGCTGGGACTGAAATTGACTCAGCAGGACGGTCCTGCATGATATGGGGGACACTACACTCGCATACAGTCCTCTTTGCCTGCTATTATGGCCCCAATACCGATGACACGTCTGCACTCCTCACGCTGTGGGGTAAGATTCAAACATTAGGCATACACCACGTTATATTGGGAGGCGATTTCAACACAGCTCTGGAACCGGGCCTGGATAGATCCCACCCCCAGGCGTTGCACTACACGCATACCCAACGTACATTATCCACGCTTGTCGAGGACCACCATTACATAGATGCCTGGAGGCACGTACACCCCTCCCTCAAACAGGGCACCCACCATTCTGCAGTTCATTACACATGGGCGCGGATTGACTACGTGTTCCTATGGGCTGGCCTACTTCCCTGGCTGGTAGGCGCTCTTCACCTTGCTAGAACATTCTCAGATCACTCGCCAGTTCTCCTCACATTACGCATACCCATTGATGTTTCCCCGTACCTGAGTTGGCGCCTTAATCCCGCACACCTCACTGACTCGGCCTTCAGGGTAGAACTTGAACACGACATACAGGACTTCTTTGAACGTAACGAGGGATCCGTGTCAACTTTCACAACGGTATGGGAGGCCTTTAAGGTCACGGTCAGGGGGGGGTGTATTTCGAAAGGTGGGGGAGTCCTCAAGTCGCTTAGCAGCGAACTGCGCAAGCTAGAAACGGAGCTCCGGGACCTTGAACGGGGCATGACTCGGGACACGAGTGGGCATACTTCTAAGGCACTCCTCAGGGAAAAGCTGAATGAATATGCGGAAACGGCGGAAAAAGAATGCAAGTTTCTTGGGAAACCATACACGGCGCGCCTCTATTGCGAGGGTGACAGGCCAGGTAGGGCCCTGGCCTTTGCTGTCAGGCCCCCGAAGTACCACAACTATGTTGCGACCTTACTAGATGAACATCAGGTTCCGCAGAGAGACCTCGCGGTACAACTGCGCATCCTCACCAATCACTACTCCACATTATACACCTCCCACAGATTGACGCCCATTGACTTGCAGACATATCTTGCCGACACTGCCGTCGCGTGGATAGGTCCATCTCAGCAGAAATGTTTGCATCATGAAATAGAGCTAGACGAAATAAAAGACACTATCATGGCTATGAAGTCAGGTAAATCACCTGGATCAGATGGGCTGCCAATTGACTTTTACAAGGCTTATATTCATCTACTGGCTCCTATACTGAAACGGGTTTACTATTCTGCCCTTGAGGAGGGAACCTTGCCGACCACTATGCGTGAAGCCCTTATAGCATCATTGCTGAAACCGGGCAAACCTCCAGAACACTGCGATTCTTATCGACCTCTGTCGTTGCTCAACACTGATGTGAAAATCTTGGCTAAAGTGCTCGCGACGCACCTTAATTTATTGATGGAACGTCTGGTCCTGCCGGACCAAGCTGGCTTTGTCCCAAACAGGGCGACGTCACACAACCTACGCACCCTTCAGGCTGTACTGCAGGACATTAACCCTCGATGCGAGGCGGCTGCAGTTTTCCTAGATGCAACAAAAGCGTTTGACTCCCTCGAATGGGACTATCTTCTGGCCCTTCTGGAACGGATGGGGATCCCCTTTAACTTTCTCGATTGGATCCGACTACTGTATAGCAAGCCACAAGCCTCTGTTCTGTTGAACGGCTCCCGTTCCGCCCCGTTTGGGATCCACAGAGGCACCCGGCAGGGCTGCCCGCTCTCCCCCGTTCTCTTTGCGATCGCCATTGAACCATTGGCGGTCAAACTTAGGCAACATCACAATCACCGCTCTTTAATATACCCTGAACGGCAGCTACTCATTGCATTGTATGCTGACGACATGACCTTGTATGTAGACAAACCGCAGGAGAACCTTAACCCTCTGTTGCGCGAGATAACCAAATTTGGAGCCATATCGGGGATACAAATCAATTGGTCGAAGTCAGCTTTTCTATTCCCCTTGACGGACAAGACCGTCTCTTTCCCCCTAGATTACCCTCTACGGTGGGAGACTGATGAAATAAAGTACCTGGGCATAATAGTGACTAGGAGCCGTGAAGCTCTGATTCGAGCTAATTATGGCACGGTCCTGGACAAGCTGACTGATACCATCACTAAGTGGATCCACCTCCCATTATCAATGGCGGGGCGTATTTCCCTGATTAAGATGGTGGTCTTCCCCAAGCTCCTGTATTTATTTACTAATATGCCGTACAATCCAGGCTCCTATTTTTTCCGTGCCCTCAATTCCCAGGTGTCTAGACTTATCTAGGGTGGCAAGCAGGCTAGGCTCAGTCTAAAGACGCTCATGCTGCCTTACCACCAAGGGGGGTTTGATGTCCCGAATTTCCAGCGTTACTATGACTGTGCCCAAGGTCACTTTGTTGTGTACTGGCTGCACCCCCCTCCCTTCATGGCTCATCTGGCGGTGGAGGACGGATATATGAGACCCGCCCAACCATCGGGTTATTTATATACCCCGACCCGTGTTCCAGACCGTGACCCTACCACGGTGGATTGTACGGTGCAAGCCTGGAATCGCATAGCTGCTCACATGGGGGTCGAGTTCCTATACTCGCCACGTATGTCCCTATCGCATGATCCCAGGTTAAGCGTCCCCTGCGAGGAGATAGGCCGCAAAATGCTTGCGAAGTATGTGGCCCACACATGGGGCGATCTATATCTCCAGGGTAAGTTTCGCACGTCGGCTCAATTCTTTGGGGACTCCACCCCTTCAGCAATGGACACGTTCCTCTATACTCAGCTACGTCAGAACGTCAAGGCGGTCACACCCAATTTTCCTGATGAACCGGACATAGTGGCACCTCTACATGTTCTCCTCCAATCTGATTCCCAGAAACATGTGGTATCGATGATATATAAGCATGCGCAAGCGGCCCCTTCCCCCCCACCACTCAAAGCGCGCAGTGACTGGGACAGTGATCTAGGCACACCATTGTCGGACGAACAATGGGAAGAAAGCTGCTCAAACACCAATGCGGTAACGGGTAATGCACGTCTCAGACTGGTGCATTATAAATTCTTACACCGACTCTACTACACCCCTGCCAAACTGTTCCGCTTTGGTCTCGGTCGACACTGACCAGTGTGTACGGTGTAGGGGAGAGGGTGCGGATTTTTTTCATCTCGCTTGTTTGTGCCCGGCAGTAGCAGCATTCTGGGATGAGATATTTAAGGCGCTGTCTGTAATGATTGGGGTGGACATTGCACCCTGTCCTAGGATTGCTCTACTGGGTCAGTCGTATCCTACGATCATCACGCATAGGACATTTTTTGCACTAGGACTCCTATTGGCCAAGCGCCATGTCGCGTGTCGCTGGGGCCGGGGTCGCGCGCCCAAATTCAAGACATGGCTGTCCACGATGTCTACATGGCAGGAGCCTCTACACACATACGCCGACCTTCTACCACAAAAATCACGCCCTAAAGACATATGGGGTCCCCTCACCACATACCTTCTTAACTTGCAAGACGAAGATACATCGGAAATGGGAAGCGACAGAGAACTGGGCTAGGCTGACCTGACCCCTTTCTATGAGCCAGGTCCGTGTGCCTTATAGGTGGGAGATAGTAGACTTCACTCCAACCCACCTACCCCCTGCCCCCCCCCCCCTATGCACCATCCTCCTTTCAGACAACCTGAGTGATTGGCACATGGGTGGGTAGCTAGGGACACTGAGCTGTTCATGACACCAAAGGAGACTTGATCACATGCCACATCTGCCACTGCCCCCTCGCGAATAGTTGGACTGCTGATTATCCCCGTCACCAGATAATTTACATATCACACTTGCAGGTCACATGTAGCGCTACGTCCTATACGTAATGTACTGTTGTACTCTCAGTTTGGATCATAGACCACCCCCTCTTCTCCCCTCGCCCGCAGGCCGGGGGCGGCATGCAACACTGCACCTCAAGACACTTCTTACAGTTTCCTTGTATGTTAGGACTCATGGGAGGAGTGGGTTCTGTTGATTTAGTTAGTTTGTTATAGCAGATAAACAGAACCTCAAGTGGATAATGTTGTATGTACACTGCTAACCTGCTTGCTAGAAGAGATATCTGTAAACAACTCGCATAAACTTTATATCGCGGCCGGCCCAACGGGTTGTAGGCGGCATGCTGTGTTTAAACTGTTGCTACTCTACCTGGAGTGCAGTATATGCATGCATTACTTTGACTGCAAGTGCTGCCGGCCTGTGGTGGCAGGTTGTAGGCGAATAGCTGTGTACCCTTTATTTGTCCTTAATAAAGGTTTGTAAAAAAAAAATAAGTAAGATATTATTACAAGACCTAACTAATATGTGACCTTAACCTTTGTTTTTTTCAGTGAATTTCTTACTTTTAATGTACACACAGCCAGGCAATCTCCAGGACTGAATTTGCAGTAGTAAGAGTGGAGGTCTTAGCAGTATTTGCTTAGCAGCAGGTGCAGAATATATGGGTTATTGATTCTTGATTATATTTGCATAGGCAGCAATTTATGTATAGCTTTCTCAGTTTCTCAGTTAGTATACATAGTACTGAGAAATGTGTATTTGTCTCCATGCCTGCTCTAAAACCTGTTTGATTTTTTGGAATTAGTTTCTTCTCCTCAGCATAAGCTTGGAGATCTTCAAGTAGACAAGAGGCATTCAATTTTTTTTCAATGCAGTCAGTGCAATTAGTTCATAGTTCAAAGGTGAAAAATGGCTACAAAGGTTATGGACGCAGGCTTATCCTCCTTTACCCCTCCATTTAGAATTTTATATTTGGTGCTTTGAGCTTCTGTTGCAAGTTTGAATATGAAACTTGATTTTCATAGCTTTTATTTTTTCTGACCATGGATGAGGAACTGCCAGGCGTTTTTTATTACTTTGGAATTAAAGTACCCTATGACTAGGAAGTGAGTGTTCGAGTGTAAGTTTTGCAATGTTTTTATCAAATTTACCGAGGTGGTGCTTATTTCAGCTTTCTGAGATTCGAAGAACTTACAGGGGCCGAAAGCCCATTCATTGCTTGCCATTCACTGGCTTCATTGTCACTTTTATTCGTTTGCTTTGTTGCGTAAATTAAAACTGTGGCTTAGCTCTGTACAAGGTTTGTTTTCACACCCACGGGTGACATGAGTGAACTTAGATCAATGCACCAGCTATTGAATGTGAAAGACAGGTTATTGTAGCCCTGCAGGAACCCCCCCCCCCCAATACATAGCTGAAGTGGTGTCAGTGCTTTTAGGCTATAAAAAGTCCCTAAATTAGGACTTAGGGTCGAAGTGGATATTTGAGAAGCTCAGTTTTGCTCTTTACAATATTTGACACATCGAAACAGCACTATGAAAAGCATTTCTTCCAACAATCTCATCCTGTTGCTTAGTACATCTAAAATAACCACACAGGAGATTCCTAACACAGCACAAATGTATGTTGTGAATGAGAAAAAAATGAACATTTCTACAATAGTTAAAATGTCATCTAGCAGCCTAACACCCTAAAGCCTACTTCTGTGCACTAGACTAGGAGAACATGGAGCAGGGTAACTTGAATCTGGAGCTTCTTCGGGAAAGTCAACGCACTGCATACCTGATTACAGCTAAACACTGTAGTCATCAGCAGTTAGGAGAAAGTGTTCCCTCAAGAGGTAAACACAGATCAGCTGTGGCTTCCCTTCTCCCGGAGTTGGGTCAGTGTCAGCTTTCAACATGGAACGAGATGAAAATAAGTTACTTACCTGTAATTGTAGTTCTACCATATTGGAATCTTTCATAGATTCACATGTTTGAATCATTCCCTGTCATCAAGATGGGAGTCCCGGTACTTTAGAAAAGCAATGTAATAATAGACATAGGCCAAAGAGGCCCTAGTCCTTTCGGTTTAGTAACACATACTAGTCAGTATTTAAAAAAGGACTAAACTTGAGACTCAACCAATCAGGTCACACCACTCTGTAGAAACTTCTTGAGAAACGCTCCAGTCCCTCAGATTTACTAAGCACTAGTGCGTATACCTAATAGTGTACTGAGCTGTATAAAGGTGAGATTCCCCGGGGAGGTGGGCGGTCCCATGTGAATCTATGAAAGATTCCAAGACCTAGAGAACTACAGTTACAGGTAAACAACTTATTTCCTTACTCTAGTATTGGAACTTTCATAGATTCATATCCTTGAAGTAGAGTAAAGAGCAGTAGAAATGCAAATTTTCCTATATATATGTAACAGAGCTTCTAGTGGAATAGTTAGTATACATATAAACAGTAAGAAAAATGTGTGTAAGAATTAAACGGATGGTGGGAAGAAAAGGAACGCTCAGCTTTATAAAAAATTTGTTGTAATACTTCTTGTCCCACAACCGCATCTTTGAGGCTTTCTGAATCCAAACAGGAATATTGCACAAAGGTGTGTGCACTCTTCCAGGTTGCTGCTCTGCAGATTTCTGACAGTAACAAACCAGCAAAGAATGCCATGGAAGTAGACATAGCTCTTGAGGAGTGAGCACGTACTTTTGCATGTAAAGGCCGGTCATCCTTCTGGTGACAGTATAGAATGGTATTATATATCAATCGAGAGATGCTTCGTTCTGTTAGAGCAAAACCCTTTCTTGGTGCTCTATAGGTTACAAAGAGTTGGTGGGATCTGCAATCACTGTTAGATCTGTCCAAATAGAACTTTAAGTATCTTTTCATATCTAGAGAGTGTAATGCTCATTCGGCTGATGCTTGAGGGTTTGCAAAAAACAACTTAAGAATCACAGGTTCATTAAGATGAAAGACTGATGTTTTGACTTTTTTGCGAAGATGGGGAGCGATGTTGTCTGTCTGAGGTGGAGTGGAAGGTCATTCCAGGCACTGGCCGTGCGGAAGGAGAGGCCTCCCAGTCTGGTCTTTCTGGTGCGGTAGACCACGGCGTAGGAGAGCCGGGCTGATCGTAGGGTCCTTTGGGGTGCGTGGAATTTGAGTCAGCTGTTCAGGTATGCTGGTCCGTTGTCGTGGAGGGCCTTGTGACCGTGGGTTAGCATCCTGATGGTGACTCTAGCTTCGATGGGGAGCCAGTGGCGTGTGCACAGGTGCTGGGAGAAGTGGCAGTGGCTTGGCAGGTTGAGGACCAATCTTGCGGCGGCGTTTTGGATGTTCTATAGCTTGCGGGTGAGGTTTTTGTTTATTCCGGCATAGAGTGCATTGCCGTACTCGAGCCTGGTGGTGACCAGGGCATGAGTGACGGTCTTTCTGTGTTCAAGGGGGATCCATTTGAAGGTCTTACGGAGGAGGCGGAGGGTGTGGAAGCAGGAGGACAAGACGGAGTTGATCTAGCGATCCATTTTGAGCTCTGAATCCAGGATGATTCCCATGTTGCGTGCGTGGTCCGTGGGGGTGGGCGGGCTTCCGAGGGCGGGGGGCCACCAGGTGTCGTTCCAGGCATCTGGGTTTGGGCCCATGATGAGTACTTCTGTTTTGTTTGTGGTTAGTTGTAGGCAGCTGTTTTTCATCCATTTGGCGATGGCTTCCATGCCTTCTCGAAAGTTGTGTCTCGCAGTATTGGGTTCGATGGATAGGGAGAGGATGAGTTGGGTGTTGTCTGCGTATGACACGATGTTGAGTCCATAGGTTCTGACGATGGGGGCTAGCGGAGCCATGTAGACATTGAAGAGCGTAGGGCTGAGGGAGGACCCCTGGGGACTCCACAGGTGGTAGGTGTAGGGTCTGAGAGGAAAGGGGGGATCCTGACCCGCTGCGTTCTGTCGGAGAGGAAGGAGCGGATCCAGGAGAGGGCCTTGTCTTGGATCCCTGCATCGTGGAGTCTGCGTATTAGGGTGCGGTGAGAGACTGTGTTAAATGCCGCTGAGAGCTCAAGCAGGATGAGGGCTGCTGTTTCCCCTTTGTCTAGTAAGGTACGGATGTCGTCTGTTGCGGCAAGGAGGGTGGTTTCCGTACTGTGTTTTTTTCTGAAGCCGGACTGGGAGGAGTCGAGGATGTAGGGAGTGCAGGGTTTGTGCGTAGAATAACCCTGTTGTATCTAAACTAGAAGTAGGGCTCCTGGATGGTGAAAGCCTGAATTTTGCAGACTCGTCTTGCTGATGTTAGAACTATGAGGAGAGATACCTTCCAAGAAAGAAATTTGATAATCCGCTTTATGGATAGGCTCGAATGGATTTCTCATTAACTGTAAAAGTATAGTGTTTAGCTGCCAAAGCTGAGGTGAAGGTTTTACCGGTACAAATGTTCTGAATAATCCCTTGAAGAATTGCTTAAGGAGTCTTGCACACCATAGTGATGGTATCTTGGACGATCTCATAAAGCGAGACATGGCTGCCAGATGTACTTTAATGGAGGCGTGAGCTAAACCCGATTGAGCAAGGTGTAGTAGGTAGGGTAAATTCTCTTCGGGTGAAGAGGGGATAGGATGGGTGTACAATAGCTATCTGTCACCATATGCAAAACCATTTCCATTTTAGGTGATATGTTTTGTTAGTACTGTCTGCCCTTGCTCTGGCTAGTGTGCCCCTGCAAACCGATGGAATGTTTAGATGTCCAAATTCTTTGACCTCAGGAGCCAGGCTGGTAACCAAAGAGACTTGGGTATGGGTGCAATACTTGTCCCTGGCTCATAGCAAGTAGAGATGTGATCAGTTTGAGTCAAAGGTGACGCTCCTGTAAGAGAATGAAAAGTTCAGTGAACTAATGCTGGTGCGGCCAGGTTGGGGGCTATTCGTATTAACTTGCAGGGTTCTACCTTCATCTTCCTGAGGACTTTTGGGAGGAGAGGGATCAGAGGAAAAGCACAGGCGAAGATTACGGACTGTGCAATAGAAATTGCATTACTCCACAACCCGAGTTGAGGATGCCAGCTTGCAAAGAACCGGCATTTTCTGTTGTGGGGAGTTGCGAAGAGATCCAGATTAAGTTTGCCCCAGTGGAGGGAAATTGTTTATTGCTCCAGTTCCCACTCATGGCAAGATGTTTTCAGTCTGCTCAACAGTGCAGAACAAGTTCCCAGGTACTTGTTCTGCACTTAGAAGTACCTTGTGATGGATGGACCATTTCCAGATTTGCTGAGCTTTCTGGGACAAAAGGTGAGATCTTGTGCCACCTTGCTGTTTATGTACTGCATCGTGGTTGTATTGTCTGTCTGAACAAGCACTGAGGAATTCTGTATTCTGCAAAGAGAAGCTTGTAAAGCCAAATGCACTGCCTTTAGCTCGAGCATATTGATGTGGAAGCCCCAATGAGAAGGTGACCTGGAGATCCTGGAGGCAAGTTCCCTACCCTTCAAGGGAAGCGTCTGTTGAAATGACAAATGGTGAAGCCTGAGTTAAGAAGGGTGGGCCGACTGACAGTTGTACAGATTGTGTCCAATAGATGTACGATTTGACCATTGGCGGGATGACTTGTATGAAGTCGTCGAAGGTACCTGAACCCTGTGCTCATTGAATGACTAGTGCTTGTTGCAGACAGTATATGATTAGATGGATGCAGGATGACATCATACCCAGAAGAGATTTGTAGAGGAGAATGGAAAATGACTTTCTACTTTGAATTAGGTTTGCTAAAGTCATCAGTTTTTGCTGTCTCTCTGTTGTGGGGAACGCATAACGTTCCGTCTCCTCACCCACGCACACAAGGCCCTCTACAAGCTAGGTCCCGAATGCCTCAACACTCGACTATCCTTCTACACACCCACCCGCCAACTGAGATCCTCCAATCAAGCCCTCGCCGCAGTTCCGCGTATCCAAAGATCCACCATAGGAGGTAGATCCTTCTCCTACTTGGTGGCCAAGACCTGGAACTCACTCCCCACTCACCTCCGCCTTACACAGAACCACATCTCCTTCAGAAAAGAACTTAAAACCTGGCTATTCGATAAATAATGAACCCCCTCCCCAAGCGCCTTGAGACCCTCTGGGTGAGTAGTGCGCTATATAAATTCCTGAACTTGAACTTGAACATGGGTTTAGCATGGCTCCTAGGAATGCTATCCATTGTGACGGTTGGAGGACTGATTTGTCTGGATTCAGAGTGAGGTCTATCTCGTGGAATATGCGTGTATGCAGGTCATTGTGGACATCCGTGCTGCCTGGTTGGAAGGAGCCTTGACCAAACACTTGTCGAGATACGGGAAGACTTGATGTCATTGTTGTCTGAGGAAGTCCGCTACAGGTTCTAAGCACTATGTAAAAATGCAGGGGCGGATCTGAGACCGAAGAGTAGCGCCCAGAACTGATAGTGGCTGCTGGCTACTGTGAACCTTAGAAATTTCATATGTTTTAGATGGATAGGGATATGGAAATATGCGACTTGAAGGTCTAGGGATGACATGTAATCTGCTTTGTTCAGACGTTGCAATATATCTTGTAATGTAACCATGTAGAATGACTGTTTCTTGAGGTATTTGTTGAGGTATCTTAAGTCCAGAATTGGTCTCCACTGCTTTGACTTCTTGCGGAATAAGAAGAAACAGGAGTAGAAATCTTTTCTTCTCTGTGATAGGGAAACTCTCTCTAAAGCACCTTTCTTGAGCGTGGTGTTGACCTCCCACTTGAGAAGGTGTAGATGTTTTGGATGGAAGTTTGAGGCGGGTTTGGGGGAGGTGTCTGGATGAGTTCAAAATGACCCAGGTCTATACCCCAGCCAGTCCCTGGAAAACGTAATTGACAGTGGCTGGTATCTGTGACTTGTCTTCTGGATTTTCCCCTCGAAGTAGGTCGATTATAGGCCGCTGGTGGTGGTTGTCGTTGCTGGTATTGGGCTCAAACTTATTAGCTAGTTGTGGAATATGTGGGATAGCGGTACTCTTGGTATCCCCCTCTATAAGATGATTGTCCTCTTTCTTAAGCGCCCTGAAAGGGCAGGTTTTTGTTTTGTAAGGCCCCCCAATTACTTGGCCGTGTCAAAATCTGTTTTTATTGCCTGGAGAGCATCATCGATGTGTTTTCCAAACAAGACTTCTCCATCAAAAGGCCGATCTAGTATTTTGGTTTGGACCTGTGGCCCGAAGGAGGTAGCTTTGAGCCATCCTTGATGGCGTAATACCGCTGCCCCAGCTAGCTGCCAGGATCCAGTGGTGGCAATATCCATGGCACAATCCATTATTTCTGATGATCTGCGCTCATCTTCTTGCAAACCTTTTTTTCTTCATCCTTTATGTCACCTGGAAGCTTGTCCAGACACTGGGTGATATCAGACTACATTTGCCAATTATATTGTCCAAGTAGAGCCAGGAAATTTGCTGCTCATACAGTAAGCGCAAACATAGCTGAAAAGCGCTTACCGATATTATTGAGGTGCCTACCCTCTGTATCTGGAGGCGCTGACAGAGTTGTGGAATGCATCCTCTGGGGCATTGTATTTCTTATCGAGACATGGCAATACTGCAGCGACTGAGGCTGGATTTCTTATAACCTTTAAGTCCTCGTCCCAAGTGTAATCAATAATGGGCTTGGACCTAACAATATTTCGAAAAGGTCCTGAAAACCATAAAGGAAACAGTCATTCTGTTTTGTGAGCATAGGTAATTCAAAACAAGTCACTTCTCTTTCTAGGAGGTTGTGAAAACCTCCTTTGTCCTTTGGGGGCGACTCCACAGGGGGTGGTGACGTAGATGACAGTGTTGGCAATATGCACTCATTCTATTTATCATGTTGTTACCGGAGCGCACCTTCCCCATTTTCCTCCTCACATGAGGTGGCATCTTGTAGCTAAGCCACAGAGAACGGACCCCTGTTGGAGGCAGAGGCAATGGTTGTGGAACTTGAGAAGTTAGTGGCTGCACAGGTACTGAATTTGTAGGAGTTGGGATGTTTAAAGCAGGAGGGGACATTGGAGCAAACCGTCTTCTGTAGTCTGACAACATGAATTGCAAGTCTGACTCTAGTGATGATGGAAACCATTCCATCTCATCCTAATATTGTTGTGGTTGTTGGTAGTGCTCCCGCGGGACATAAAAGTCTTGTTCATAGTATTCACCCTCTTCAGATTCTTCTTCTTGGCATTTTACATGAAGCTCCAAGGGTCTCTGTGCTGCACGAACAAGCCAGTCATCCTCCGAATCTTCATCATCTAAAAGATGGGAGGGCAGCAGTGAAAGCACCTTACTCGGCGATGTGTGAGCAGTTGTGAGGATGTTTAAGTTTTCTCTCGCTTTAGATATAGTTTTTCCCTCATCATTGATGATGTCGATGAGGATAGTGTCAGTGAGAGCAATGGCTTTGACCTCGTCGTCGACGGGAGAGTTGAAGTCGATGGGAGAGCTGGCTTCAACTGGAGTGTCGTCGACGGGAGTGTTGTCATTGGCGGGAGAATTTGATGAAGGAATAATACATATTGTCAATGATATGGGGGTTGGGCTGGTCGATGATGGGGTAATCAAAGAAGGTGGCGGACGCTGTCGACACAGTGATCATGTTGGAGAGAGATGCCGTTGACATTGCTGTAACCGTCTTCATCGTCAAAGGCATTGCTGATTATTAAATTCTCATCAACAGTGATGTTGTCGATGACCCATCCGTTGGTGGAGCTGAAGAAGGTTTTCTGAACATGGGTTTCATCTAAGGTGGAGGTGTTGGGGGATCAGAAATAGATTTTTGATGTTTCTTTGAGAAGGAACTTAAATCCTTTTTCCCCTTTTGCCCTTAAGTAAGGTCACTTTTATGTAGTGACTTGGATGGGCTGCGGTTTCTGAGAGACCTGAGCCTTTTTTGGTGGTTCTTGAGAGGAACGAGACCCAGGATCATCTCAAACTCTCTGAAGATTCATTTTGGAAAAAGATACAGATGAAGTCTCACTATCAAAACTCTGTTTTTCGGAACTCCGTGAGCTCTGCGTAGCACGGAGTGTGAAAAACTCCGCTTCATTTGTGGAATTTGCGGGGTTCACCGTCAAGGCCTAATCTTTACGATCTCTCATACTGACTGGCTTTTATCTTTCCACTGCTCACTTCTATGGAACCTATTTTTCTTTTTGGTTGAGTGCTCTTCAAGAGTCACAAAAGAAGAGAATGAGCACTGTTGAAAATAGCAATGTGTATGTACATAAGCGGCGTTCATTTGTGTTCACTGTACCTCTTGTCATAAGCAGAATGGACATTGCAGAACACAGACTGTGTTATCCCGCCAGCATAGACCCATACACACATATATACAACAGCCATTTTAGGTACCGTGGTCACTCTGTTTGCGATCGATCACCAGCGCCCTTCCCTGACCCTGCAAGCTTCCCCCATGCACCCTGACCGCCCCCGCTCTCACATGCACAAGTCATGAGCCCTCCCCTCCCGCATGACTCTGTCTCTGAGAATCACACCCCGCGCCTGACCAACACCTCCTTTCCCTCCATGAATACCCCTCCTTTGATGACCTCTTCCTCTGAACCTAATTGTCCACATGGACCGCTGGTCATCCCTTAGCCTGAGGATACAGTCAATTGCCCACTACTGTATGCACTCGCCTCTCTTGAAAAGAGCCACTATTGATCATGACCTCCCCACCCCCTGAGATTCGATCAGGAGCACACATTCCAATGGAATCAGCAGAACACTCAGCTGCGTGACAGCCCCCTCCTATTGTATGGAGGATAAGGGCCCCTACTGTAGCCACGTGTTGAAATATCTTCGTACCTCACAATGTCTTGATTGTAATAAAGGATGCCTGTGTGCCACAAACCTGTGTATAAAAGGCGAAGCCTCAGAGAAACTTGTTAGAGCACCTCCTGAAGACACTATGAGAGTGTCCGAAATGACATGCTCTCCTCATGAGAAATAAACTCTGTTCTTGTTTTCCTGCCTTCAGCGCCCGTCTCTTTATTTGGTAATTATTCAAGATGGGAACGAAGAGTCGCCCTGCACCAGCAGCCTGGGCATCAGGTGCGATATGGGCTGACTTCTCTACAATTGGCGCCCAACGCGGGGCCCATCAGCGACATAAGGTCCGGTAAGAGAGGTCCAGACGATGGGGTGAACATCTAAATGATTGGAGTATACCTGCCTTAAGAGGGCCCTCGTCCGGCTGCCGATTGAATGAACTTCACCGATTCCGAACGGACCTCTCTCAAGTGACCTATTGTCCTGACTGGAATCCCACAGGAATGCTGCGAAAAAAAAAAAAAAAAAAAAACATGGAGAAAAGAGAACGATCGGGCGCTGGAAAAAGGAAGGCGAAGAACTGTCCACATGGTCCGGTCCGGGTAAGGTTAAGTAGGACGTCTTTACGTCTAATTGGTAGGATGGCTTTATCCATCTGATTGATTGATTGATTATTGATATTGGAAACGGTATTTAGATACTGGTATTGTTCATTGATTGGTTCATTTAGCCTTGGGTGCTACTTGAAGTATTTGTTCTCTTGGAGACATTCTCTGTCTGCAAACAGCGACAGATAGGAACGTCTGTCTCCCTTTGCAGATAGTGAAGGATAGGTAGTGCAGACTTTTGTCCCCATTGTAATCCGTCATGCCTATCTTTTCTCCCTATTGATTGTTTGTTAATCGGTTTTTATCGATTATTGCTTTTTGAGATATTCCCGGTCTACAAACGGGGACGAATAGGAATATTCTGTCTCCCTTCGCAGATAATGAAAGATAGGTAATGCAGACTTTTGTCCCCATTGTAATCCGTCATACCTATTTTTTTCTCCCCATTGATTGATTGATCGAGCATTGAATTGCTCGAAGTTGGTTCTCTTAAGGATCTTCTCTGCCTACAAACGGGGAAGAATAGGAATATTCTCTCTCCCTTTGCAGATAGTGAAGGGTAGGTAACGCAGGCTTTTGCCCCCATTGTAACCCGTCGTGCCTATTTCGTTCCTCATTGATTGATTGGTTGTCCGAACATTGACTGTTTGGAATTGTTCTTTTTGGAGGTATTCTCTGTTTGCAAATAACATAGAAAAGAAATACTCTGTCTAGTCTTTGCAAGTAGTGAAGGGTAGGTAATGCGGACCTTTGTCCCCCGTTGTAATCTGTCATGCCTATCTACTCCCCATTGATTGATAAACCAGTTCCACCCGGACCATTTACTAGAGGTAAGTCATCTGGCCCGACCAGAGAGCACCCCTAGTGAAAAAGGACATATGCAATAATAACGAAGTGATCACTATATCCTGTTAACAGAAACTTTAGCGTGAAACAAACTAGAAAAGAAAGGAATAGGAAAATGAAATCAGTAGGCCACTGATGAAATTTTTATTAAATAACGAATAAGGAAACGATAACAATACTTAACGATGAAACATATGATTGTCCTAGAAACAAGAAACGTTAGAAATAAGCCCGTAATAAGAAACCTGAAAATGATAAGAGAAGCCAAGCTTGACATTGCGACGGCCACGAGGCAACGAAGCTTCATCGCCCCTCACTGCTCCAAACATGTCTGTCCCACCGCCTGCCACGCCCCAAATAACGGCAACCTGGGAAAGACACAAGTCAGCAGACATCCGCCCCCATTCTGGAAACTCCCAAAGTGCACCAGGTTTGCGGCTACGCCCAGCCGGAAGACGAGATCTTCAACACATGTAGGGCGGGTCCTGCTGCCAGCCGTCGGCCGGAGATCATCACATGAGGTGGGCCTGAGGAGAGGCCGAGGCCGATGGGATCCGGCCGCGGTGGCGGCTACGACAACCCTGGAGAGTTGTAGGGGGGGAGAATGTCCATGTCCCCGACCCCCCCTCTCTCAGACAGTCTGGACCAGCGTCCATAAGAGGCGTGGGGGTGGAGAGGCCACTGCACAAATAGCCCGAAGGCGGCACCACGCGCCAAGGTCTGCCCCACCGGATGAACCAAGGGACCCGTTCCTGGGGCCAGAGCGAAGAGCGTCCGGCCGCCATCAACCGGAGGCGCGGCCCGAAACGTACTAGGCGCCACTTCTTCTATAATGGCTGCGACAACACGGGGGGGGGATGTCTTGCACATGCCTCCGACCCCCCCCCCCCTCGTCCTCATCGCCTGGTCCGGCCATAACAAATGTCAAGCGAGACGCCGTAGGGTGCACCGGGAGGGAGAGGCGGCGCGAACGAGCCTCTCCCACCTCCCCAGGTGGAGGTTCCCCAGCTGCACCCCCAACGCTCCTCGCACCCAGCAAAGGGTTCGTCCACTGTGGCAATGCTGCAACGCCTCGTCCGGCAGGTTGGAGCCCGTCCGCTCATTTGACCCCGCGATTGCCGGTAGCTGCCGAACTCTCAAAATGGCGGTCAACCTTGCAAGAGCGGGCCCAGCATGAAGGAATGGCCCGGTCACTTGTTGACTCCACCATCATAAAAGTTCTCCTTGACTTTGAAGATTCTAGAGGAGCCGCGGGAGCCTCCGAACCCCGCAGAAACCCCCGATGGGGAATGACTGCCATGATTGCCCACGGAACGATGGAAATGTAGCCGCAGGACGTCGGCGCTCCCATGCTGTCGCCAGCTTCAGTTTGAATGACTAGAATCCTGCAGACTACAGTTCGGAACAGTTCCGGTGAAAACCCCAGTATGACCCGGTAGGAAAATTGTTGCCTCCCTCCCCCCTTTGACTGATGGTTCAGACCACCGATCCTTTCTTTTGCCCTTTAACGGAACTTTTTGGACTGCCAAAAGGAAGCTCTGGGCCAACCACGAGTTAGTGGAGATTTAGACTATGCCTGGATCTGCCTGACTGCGCCCAAAATGGCGCCGATGCGAATGAAACTCTCAACTCCTTATTGTACCCCGATTGCTCAGCCTTGGTGTCATGGGATATGTATGAAGTTTTTTTAAACATATAGATTGTTATAGGATGTGTACTGATTATATGTTCGGACAATGGATTGATATAGGATGTATACTGTCAGCTCGGACAATGAATTGATATGAGATGGGTACTGATTATGTGTTCGGACAATGAAGGACAATGAATTGACATGAGATGGGTACCGATTGAGAATTCGGACAATGAATTGTTGTTAAGTTTTGGCGCATCATGATTATGGAAAGTTCGAATTTCAATGCTTAT